>NW_022170249.1:5728670-5744690 GCF_008802855.1 Photinus pyralis
TTTTTTGAGAAAATAAGTTATACGTTGATAATAGCTCTTAAAAAAATATTTACAAAAATTGTGAACATTTGATAACTCTGTAAAAAATAATTTTTGGTCAGTTTTGCACGAACTTTCTACTTTCCTAACTCGGTTACGGTTGAATGAATGAAGCTGATTTTTTTTACAGATAAATGATATATATGAGTACTATTCATAACTTGACGGTGTTTCTTTTTTAAAATTTTTCTCTAATTATAAGGTACCTATAACTTCTTAACGAATGATGGTTTTTTAACAAGTTACATGTAGTAATTAGAGAAAAATTTTTAAAAAAGAATAACTCTTTGTGATCAGACTAACTAACTTATTACTATGTAGGTACACAAAAGTGCAGGACGCAGACATTAGGACGCAGACACTGATGGGGCGCGGACATTAGGACACAGATCCTAGGCTCAATGTTCGCGTCCAAATGTCCGCGTCCTAATGTCTGCGGCCTAATATCCGCGGCCTATCGTCTGCGGTCTACTGTCTTGCGGTCCAATGTCCACGTCCTAATGTCTCGCAGTCCAACGCCATAGGGCCGGAATTTCGTTTCAAAGGCAAAAATTTGTTTGATAAATTTTAGAGCAAACCGTCTTTTTCATAATTTTTACGTTTTGCGTTTTTATTCAGTACTTGCCTTTACACATGATATGTAGCAAAATATGATGTTAATAGTTCTCATCATTTGAAATCGCTTAATGGAATTTTCTCGGAGCACAGAGTGTACCGCGTCGTTCTAAAGGCTTTCTATTGGCCAATTTGAATTATTTTGAAAGTAGTGTACATATATTTTGCGGTGACACACATTAAACCAAACATTAAACTCCAAATATATAATTCTCAACTATTACATTTAGCAAAATAATTAATTCTACTACTGTTTTAATAAATTTTATTTACATTCGTCTTCGTGCTATTAAAGGAATAATTTTTGTCACCCAACAATGCTGTTTATATGTTACGACACTGGCAGGCATGCCTTGGTGACAAATGGTCACAGTTTTATTGAAAGTATTACCTGTCTTCTCTTTCCTAGTCTAAGGCTATAGACATATTCAGGCTACACTACAGCACTTGATTAAGAAAGCAGACTCGTCCGCCATTTTGGAGCACATTGACAGTCTGTCAGATATAACGCTGTGTTGTTTGATCGTTATGTTGTGTTATGTTGCCAAGGTAACTTACTATCATGAGAAGCACGTGTTTTGCAAGCTTCAATTGTCAGTGGGCTCCAAAATGGCGGACGAGTCAGCTGTGGTATATATATAGTAGCTATAGACTACACCGTCCGGACCGGACCGTCAAAATTTGTAAACGCGAATATTTTACGTTTCGTTGACGGTGCGGTAACGGAACGGTGACGGTACGTATAGATGAATCGCGCTGCATGTCAATGTGAAAAGAGCTACGTCAAAAATGAAGTTTGTCCCCAACACAAAAATGTATTTTAAGAAAACGGTTTGGGTTCTAGCGTTGAATTCTAAAGCACTAACGAAGCACTAACGATTTATAAAATTTGATGCAAATTGGAGTCATTGTCCGGGATAACGTGTAGTTGACTCGAATCAATAAAAAATTTATTCTGAGAAAACTGTTCCGGTCCTAACGTTAAATTATGAAGCACCAACAAGCACTGACCAAGCACTAACGATTTACAAAATTTGATGCAAATTGGAGTCATTGTCCGGACAAACGTGAAGTTAGCCCGAACAAATAAAAAAGGTATTCTGAGAAAACGGTTTGAGTCCTAACGTTGAATTATGAAGCACTAATAAGCACTAACAAAGCACTAACGATCTACAAAATTTGATGCAAATTGGAGTCATTGTCCGGGCAAACGTGAAGTTGACCCGAACAAAAAAAAATTTTTATTTTGAGAAAACGGTTTGAGCCCTTATGTTAACTTATGAGGCACTAACGAGCACTAACAAAGCACTAACGATCTAGCATGGTGCGATGCTGCCGGGCTATTTTATCCAGGCCAACTTCACAGACATCCTATGATGCGTTACGCAAGTAGAGCACCTCTGAACGGTGTAACGAAAAGAAATTCTGATCTTGATAATTAATAATATAATTATTATATTATGACGGCCATCAGAGGTTTTAACTTCGCTGCTACGATACTGCCCCAGGCATATCAAAAATATTTATAAGGGTTGTTAAGTAGAGTCCTACAGACGGAAAGCTATTTCTCAACATTAAAATGTGTACTTCCCGGAAAACACTGCGAAAAGCAGGTGGTCATTACTAAAACTAACAGGGAAATTGCTAAATGGACCATAATTCCTAAACGTTGAAGTTCATCGAACAAAAGATGTAATTCGTCGTTTTTCGGGGGTTAATTGCTAATCCCATAGCACGAAGTGTGAGATTGTGCAATTAAGGAGCAAAAAAACGCGAAAGGAGCATCGTATATTATATAATAACAAACAATTAAGGGTAGGTAGCAGCTGTTATGGTATAACAAAAATATACCACCTGGTTGTAACAGGGGTGACAAATCTAAGCTCCACGCCCACTTGATTCTTCACGCCGTGACTTTTCAAGTCGTGTCGGATTTAGTGCGATGTGTGCAAATAATAACGACCGTTTAGGTTAATTCCCCTTGAACTAAGAACTAACACAGTTAAAGATACCCTCAGTGGTAATCGCCGATATTCCAGGTTGTCCCGCTATAATCCTCTTTCGGTTTAGAGCTCAAAGCCGCGTTTTGACAGGGACTTTGTTTGTTACACAAAATGTCAACTTGTTCGCCCGACCATTATTAAACTTGCCTCGCGTTTTTTTCGCCAGGATCGTCAAACTTTAGGCGATTAGGATTCCGAATGTAATTTAGAGGGTAATGAATAATTTCTCATTTTATGAGTAAGTACGGGAACACAAAGAAGTAGTAGAATAACAGCATAAGCTCGATTCGTGCACAATAAGGGTGATATACGAGCGGGACCTCCCACTGAACAATTTGCCAACATTATAGACGGACTAATGGTGTCATTGTGGTCCCCGTTTAGAAAAAGTCGCTTAGACGTTCAAAAACGTTGTGAGCGGAAAGGACGTCGTGATAGTGAAAGGGACACTAAACCTTCAGTTATATTACAGGCTATTACGCGGCGAAATATCCGCCGGTTACAATGAAATGATTTTGATAGAGTTCATTTACTTGCCCCGTAACGAAGGTACATTAAGTATGGGAGTGAAGGTGTAATGGCAATTTGTTTTGGGAAAATTATTCTAAACGATTGTTCTGAGAAAATTCTTGGTTTAGCTTCTAGTTTAGAAATTCTAGACTTCCTTTGTTTATTTACTTCGTACTATTTTATTATTTGTTTAATACGAATTGGAACTTCAGCATTCTCCAATCTGACGGATTTAGGTAAGTTAACAACCAAACATTACAAAATAACATTACAACCATCTGGGGTGTTGAGGTCTTTCTTACACATACGCATTACATCTTCATTCGCTATGGTATTTAATTCTAATAGTCCCTTCCATCAAATAAATTGAAGATTTCGACCTCCATTAAATCTAAAGATTCCAATTTTTCTCTAAAGGATCCATAATTTCTTGATACTTTTACGTCAAAAACATCATCTAAGTCACAGTTCAAGTAACTTCTCTGAATCTGAAGTCCAAGTTCTTTCATGGTCGCCAAAGAAGTCCTTGAGAGTGCCAAGAAAAAACATTCAAAATGGTATAAAATGTATTTTAACATAAATTTAATTATGTGGGTTTATTTCTTACGACTAATTAACAATAAATTTATAACAATCTTGATTTATAACAGCTAAAATGTTATTTATCACTTACAATTTACAATATAACACAAGCCATTGACGTTGGAACTGCCTGAAACGTAACTCAACCTGCTTATGTAGCAAACGACAATTGTTTTAGAACGCCTCGGAGTGTTGTAGAATAAATATGTCATTTTTCCCGGAAGGATTGCGTCATATCCGGCTTCGTTCTTTACCCCCGATGACTTATTTTTCATGGCGCCTCATTCTCTATCGAGATTTCTGGAATGTTTGCAACACGGACGACGGTTGTAGCGAATACAGTCCTAAGCAAATCTTGTCTATAGCGCCAACTTGCACTGGACCCCCTCGTACATTCTTGAAGAAAAACAATACACCATCTTATGGATCGGTTGCCGGTTTCTTTGGGGTTAAAGCAATATACCAATATTTCCATCCCGGTTCCCTGGAATACCACATATTGCGCAGGATGCGCGATACTCTTATAGCCATAATTTGAATAATAAACTGAAATTGATTAAATAAACTAAAATTTACACAAACACACTCTGTTCAAATTTCATATTAAAAACTTATACAGTGATATTTATTAAGGAGTAGACATAGGGATTCTATGGAATGTTTTCGCAATGTCTACTTTTTACCTTTAATTGACAAAATCTCTTATGAAGAGCATAAAATTAGACGCCCTTCAGAAGGATTTTGTCAATTAAAAGTAGACATTGGGGAAACAGTCCATAGAATCCCTATGCCCACTTTTTAATAAATTGCACTGTACAGGGTGGCCAACTAAGAATGCGAGGTACTGTATCTGAGAATCTATCCATCGTAGAGGCTTGCGGTAAAAAAATGTATTACTAAAACGGCCAAGAGCAAAACCTGGAAAAGATTTTAAAGTTTCTGAAATGGCCGCTAGGGGGCGTAACTGCAATTTAGAATCTGAAAAAGTGATGTTTCTGTGAATTCCGCTATATTAACCTAACAAAAAAATGTCCGGTCTTTGAAGTTGACGATAATCTGAACAATTTTTGTTTGACAATTTTTTCTGTATCTCTAAAAATGAAGTGGTGGGGGGTATTCAAAGGTTTGCGTAAAGAACACCCTGTATCTTCGAAACGGCTGAGCCGATTTAAACACAGTCGGGTTAGTTCAAAAGAGCCACTCTTCAGCTACAAATATTATACTATTTGAAGATTTGTTAGTTTCACATATCGCCGCTTGAGGGCTTTTTTCGACATTCCGACAGAAATGGTTAATTTTCTCAAAAAAATTAAATGCATTGGTCCGATTTTTTTTTCATGAAAAAGTGGCTAAATGAAGCCGAAACAAGTTCGCGAAAACAGCATCTCGATATCTTGATCTACTTTTTTATAAAAAAAAATCAAACCAACGCATTTAATTTTTTTGAGAAAATTAACCATTTCTATCGGAATGTGTAAAAAAGCCCTCAAGCGGCGATATGTGAAACTAACAAAAATTCAAATATCATAATATTTATAGCCGAAGAATAACTCTTTTCAATTAACCCGAGTTTGTTAAAATCGGCTCAATCGTTTCGAAGATACAGGGTGTAACTTTACGGAAACCTTTGAATACCCCCCACCACTTCATTTTTAGAGATACAGGAAAAATTGTCAAATAAAAAAGGTTCAGATTATCGTCAACTTCAAAGGTTAGGTTAATATAGCGGAATTCACAGAAAAATCACTTTTTTAGATTCCAGATTGCAGTTACGCCCCCTAGCGGCCATTGCAGAAACTTAAAAATATTTTCCAGGTTTTTCTCGTGGCCGTTTTAGTAATAAACTTTTTTACCGCAAGCCTCTACGATGGACAGGTTCCCAGATACAGTACCTCGGATTCTTATTTGGCCACCCTGTACATGGGTTTTGCAAATTCCACTTGTGAAAAATGCACTTCAGTCACTAGCCTGAGTACATGTTTTGAGAGTTTCATTAAGAGTGTAAATTTTTGACTATTTTCGTTACCCAACCAAGCATTCATTTGTAAGATGTAATTCTTTTTCTAAACCCATTTTTCGTGGGTGTTAAACGCAGCTTTTTGCACATTACGTGCAGATCTCACCCTCTGGACGGTTTTTAAATGAATGCCAATTATTTTTAGTCCAGTAAAAGAAAGTTGGAAATCGTTCTAGAACCTTGAAAACGTGTAATCTTAGTTTGTACCTCTCCAGAGGTTGAGCATAACTTTGGGTACCCCAAAAACTTCGACTTGCGCTTATAACTCCTAAACAAGGCATTTTAGCGAAAACCCCTCCAAGGGACAAATTAAAGAGGATTAAATTCTGTGTCGATTGACCCCTTCGACTTTAAAACTGGACCCATTTCTCAGGTAGTAATCGACGGCTGATGGATGAGAATTCTTCCCATATTAAACAAAAAAGGAATCACTTCAAACTTTCTGTCGTCTGTGGCATCCAAAGTACTGGTTCTTTCAAAACAATCTTGCAATCAAAAAATAGTTTTTGCAATCAAAAAATAGTTTTTTCAAAACTTAACTTTTCCGCATCCCAGCATTTGTTCAGACCCAGTATTTTCCTTTTATTGTATTTACTTCTCATGCATCGCTCCGCGATGTTCCTAATTGATGTCGTAAGTTTTGACATGGATGTTCAATGCTTTTATATGAAGTGCATACGGTTAAAATTTCACAGAAATTGGTCTACAAATAAGAAATTTACTTTTGCACATGCGCAAAACCAGCGTTTGACATGTTTAATATAATCGATCGATTTGCTTCTATTAACAGCTGATTTTGTAATAATTTCAGTGGAATCGGTCCATAAATAACACGTACAAATTGTGCACAACTCTTGTGCAGATAAAGCGCCATTTTTTTAAACTGAAATAGGTTAGTATATGGTTCGGTTATAAGGTAATAGCATGCTATGGATGTTTACTTTCTTGGTAGACGATTAATGGGGAGGAGGCTCACACATAAACATTTAAAGGCCGCCTAGCATACATTCAAAATCCTCCGACACTTCATTTTGTAGATATTCGCACTGAAAACTTTGACATCACCAATAGATATGGACTATAGTTGGTAGAAATTAATTCCTTTCGTTGAGACCTTTCATTAGAGTACCATGAAGGATAGAAACAGCCCCCCCTCCCCCCCACGCACCACCACCACTCTTTCGATAAGGGGTCAGACAGAAACGCGGCGGTAATTGGTAGAAAACGGTTCTTTTCGTTGAGAAATTAATAAATTAATAGCTTTCATGGTGTTTTTTGGTAGGTCCAAAGTTGCAAAACTTCATATTAAAAATCTCACTTTTTTTAAATGGAACACCCCGTATATTTTTCTGTCATTTTTTAGCTCCTCCAAAAACCTACAACTTTTGATAATAATGTTCTATACCTATCTCTGATATTTTTCAAAATATGACATTTAAGTGATATTTTCTAATCTTAAATAAGTTATATGTAATTTACATAATAGTGAGGTGGCCATGTAAAAAAAGGCAATTTTTATCTATCTCGTCCAAAACGAAAATCATATCGATTAATTTATTTTTCAAACAATTTATTTTAAGTCCAAAAACTGGAGAATAAGTAAAAACATTTGACTACAAAGCAAATTTAATTTAACTCCTAATGTTATCCAGTCAGTGATTAGTTTCATTTTTTTTCATATTCATCTGGTTGTTATGTAAATTAGAACTTAATTCAGATTAAAATATAAAAACTAGGAAAACCAAGATATTTGTTTATGTTTTCTCCAGTGTTTAGACTTAAATGAATTATTCGAAAAATGAATTAATAAATATTATTTTAGCTTTGGACGAGGCAAATAAAAATTGCCTTTTTTTGCATGGCCACCTCGTTATTATGTAAATTACATATAACTTATTTATGATTAGAATATAAAAACCAAGATATTTTGAAAAATATCAGAGATAGGTATAGGGCATTATTATCAAAAGTTGAAGGTTTTTAGTGGAGCTAAAAGATGACAGAAAAATATACAGGGTGTTCCATTTAAAAAAAAGTGAGATTTTTAATATGAAGCTTTGCAACTTTGGACCTACCAAAAAAACACCCTGTAAGCTATTTCTTTAATGTTTCACAGTAGATGTATTTATTTGACTTTTATTTAACCCAGGATAAAACCTGGAATCAAAATTGAAGTAATAATTTTGACAATATACCGACGCTTGCAAATGCCAAATTTTTCTTAAAAATCGAATTATCCTTAAAACTACTAGCTTATCGGGTATTAACCATATAATAAAAAAGACGTACAATTACACGTAGAATTCAAAAATGCATTCAAATACAGGGGTTTTATTAAAAAAATTTACCATTTTGGCGCCCTACTTTGTGAGCGCACCCTGTATAATTCCAAATATTTTTAAAATGTCGAGAATATTCAACCATATCATAATACAAAAGCACTCTATCGAAAAATCTTATCTTCAAGGCATTGAGTTACTCCGTCGATTACTACCTAATTGGCCCAGTTTTAAAGTTGAGGATTTTAATTTGTTTCTTGGTAAGACTAAATGCTAGCATGCGTTGTTTATAGGAGTTATTAGCCAAAAACTGAAGAAAATCTGAAAATTTCCAAGTCTTTGGAGACCCAAAAGATATGCTCAACCACTGGAGGAGTACCCCTTGGATTATAAAATAGGTATACGATTCAAAGATGAAATTTCATATTTAAAGAAACGAGAATTAGAAACTATTTTTTCGTGGGCATAATAAAATAATTGTGGTACTACTTTTGTACATTAAAGGCAGATTTCACCCCTCGGACAGTTGCTAAACGAATCCATCTTAAGACCTTCTGCAGAGGCCCCTCTAAATAGCATTATGCGGGTCACTCTGTAATTGGGCGCATGCCTGTTGAGGGCCCAAAACAAGAGAGGGATAATAAAATAAAAAAAATAAAATAAAATTAAATAAAATAAAAACGAATGCAAATTATTTTGTTAGTACTGAAGATGAATCTTAACGTTTTAAGCAATATGGAAATTTAAAAGTATTTATTTCGCACTTTTTGACGTTTTAATTATTTTGTTAGATGAATTGTTGGAACCCCTGACGAGGAAAAACGGATGTGCATTGTAAAAAAATGGGAAAAGTGAGGCCTTGCGTATTCCTTGCATAAGTTTATTTTTAACAAATGCTTTTTTCTCCAACCACCTGAATAAGACGCTATTTTGTGACAGTGTTCGGTACCTAAAATTGACGTTTTGCGGATTAATCGCTTTCACCATGGCAACTGTACAAAAAGTCGATACTTTTGGTCCTAGTACCAAAAAGAAATTGACCTTGAAAGTTGGCCAATTAAAAAATTACAATCACGGAGATATGTCACATTGACATCGTTTTACATTGCAGGTTGTAAGATATTTCTATAGTACATACAAATCAAATATTTTTGCAGATTCAATGCAAATAATGATGTTACCTATACGAATGTACATGTATTGAAAATTATTCCGTGAACGTAATTTTAATACGTAGACAACCCGCCGTCGCGCGTAACGCCATCTACTTCAGACCCATTGCACTATTAACTGTCATTTTGAATTCAAAATTTGAAAAAGTTAATTGCAATTAATTTTAATTAAAAAACTGTATGGTAAGTTTTTTATTTCAATACAAAATATAACAATATTAATTGTGTATACAATAAAATGACTGAAACTGATAGCGACATGGATTGCACTCCGCCAGAGATTATAGAAACGGCAGAACATGCTACCTCAAGATTTGCTCCCTACAAAGTCGCGAGAGGTGAGAAGTAGAGGTAAAAACGAATAGGTTATAAGTTAACCTAAAAACTAGAGTGGTATGACACGTGAGGACAAGAAAGCAGAAGTTCTTATACTATAGTAGTGAAACGGTAACTGAATCTAAATTCGAATATAATTTGAAGTAAAGGGGGTTGGAGAAAAAATTTTATGTTTTATTCGTACAAAAAATGCGTTTTCGGGACTCGGAAGGTTGCTGGACTCCGCTAACGCGTCGTCCAGCAACTCTCTTCCTCGTCCCGAAAACTGACATTTTTTGTACTAATGAAACAAATAACTATTTGTTTGTAGTAGAAATGGAAAAAAACTATGAAATGTTAATTTTGAGTACAGAGTTTTGAAATGAGAAAATATGGGTTGATTATTTCACATAACTCAACTAATTGCGTTAAATTTTAACATTGAGACTTTTCTGATAGGAAGTTTTCACACCTAGGTATGAGAAGACAAGTTAGTTTTCGAAAAACGTTATAAAACGTTGATTTCATTGTGCCCGTATTTAGTTATTTTCAAAGACAATTATTGTTGTGTAAATAAGATCGAAAAAGGTGAACAGGTGAGCAACTGCTGCGCGATAACGAAGCGATAACGCCAATTCCGAACGGTTATTAAGAAACCTGTCATTGGCCAAACTTGTTATCTACTAAACACACCACCTAACATGATTGAGCATTTTGTGGTAGTGGTACTTGGTAACTAACGCGGGAATGTGTCTTTTCGTGCTCAAACTATTGAAACACAGTGGAAAAGGGCCGTTTTCGTTTACGAAAAACCGAGTCGATACCTATTTGCAGAACAGTGGTATTAGTGATCATACGCGCGTTATTGCAAATTCGTGGAAAAATGCAAGTGTACTTCGGTTGCTGGAGGCTGGACAGTGGACCGTGCATCAACGATATCAAAGGTATTTGGAATTGGAATATTTTTCTAATTTAGCGGGTCAATAATTTATATGAATATTATTAGGATGAAATTTAGTAGAAATTTTAGAAAAAATTCTTAGCTTCTGGATGCGAATTTGAATTCCAGAATTAAAAGTAAAAGCGTTGAACTCGTTGTGAATTGACTTTTTTAGCTTGAAGCTAAAGCTGGAGCTAAAAGTATCTATCTATCTATCTATATCGAAAACAAAAAAGAATATCAAGAAGTGTATAGGTATAAATCGAGCGAGCAAACTTTGATTCTCCTGCTCCCTATAAATCATCCTTACAGTTTTCAAATGGTAATTCTTGATGTGTGATGCCTTATTGGAAAGTTATTTAAAAATGCCTTTCAATGGTAACTTATTTTGCGGTGTTATTCCAGAACTAAAAGTGTCAGTACGGGTTCCTTATAGTTTTCTCTCCGCATGTTTCTTACGTGTCCTTATTTTTATAACGTCAATAGCTATAGTTTTGCTTATTGACGGTGTAACAAAGAAAGCTGAAAGTTGCTATCGTTGCTGCACATTCAGAATTAATTGAGTCATAAGCAAATGGGGTTTGTTTTGCTGGTTCAAAATCGGTTTTTATTATTCCACGATTACAATTCAATTTAATTTACAATCTCTTTCCACAAATCAGGGTGTAGCACCTATACCTAAGACCACTCTGATAATAATTCCTTTATCATAAAAGATACCAAAAAAAGTCTTCGTGCAAAATTGTATACAATTACCGCTGCCCTATTTCTAAAATATTTTTGATCATCAGAGGTGTACTGTATTCCAGTGGCGTATCAAACTTGCGTTTTTTTTTAATGGAACTTTATTACTAATTTGGAATGTGCTTGAAAAGTACATGTTATACCCCTAACTTTAACGGTTTCGCTGTTCGTCAAGATGTTTTTTGAGAGAAACTAAATCGCACAGGCGGCATTTTGAACTGTTTTGAACTGAGTCCACAGTCACATAAATTTTTAGCGTAACACAACGAAGTTGAGGTAAAGCTTATGTGCTCGTGTTTCCTTCCGTCCGTCCGTTCCATCGAGATCTCGGCCCCTGGGCCACCTAGAGACTTCGGGTTTTCGCTAATTGATAGCTGTTATGGTCTATATTTGTCCATTTCGATCAGTTTCATTTAACTCCATATTTTGCGCAGCGCAGACTGCGCAATGCCAACATTCTTATTTATGGAGATATTTCTTTGAAATTTTAACAACAGATGCTTCTAGTAAAGGCAAACATTTCGCACATAGTGAAAATTATGTGGACATGCGCAGTGACTGCACAGACTGCTCATAGCCAACTTTCTTATGTGTGGTAAGTTCTTTGAAACTTTATTTTACTTATTTAACCCCTCTCTTTCTCTGGACGTGAACGTACTTCAATATGCAGATTCGACATTTTGTGTGCTTTCGATGACGATGCATCGTTTCAATACTTTGTGTTACGCGGCAATACCCACGAGTGGGTTTTGGAACATTTTTTAGGTATACTTCATAAAAAAAATTGAATGTTTGATAGATCGTCGCCAAATGTCATATTTTTTTAAATTTCAAATGGCACCCCGCTAACAAATTATACCTCTGGGTAGCCAAAGCTACAAATTTTCCACTGATATAAAGAAAACCACTCATTCCATAAGAACATTTTAGAGAAAAACCAAGGCCAAACGCCAATTTGTAAAAGAAAACGTTATTTTCCGAACCCAAGTGTGCCATGATGAAACAAAAGATGTTCAATTGTCACAATTAACATCAGTAAAGTGTCGGCAGTGTATGATGTTTTTTAATCAACGTTGCCAAAATGTCCCAAACTCAAGCAGGAATTTTTGATATAGTGTTTATTCTTAGAAACCGTTCCCGAAAGTTTGCTGGCGTCATTTGTTTTCCAGACACTGTACTGTTAATTGCGAGAATTGAACATCTTTTGTTTCATCATGGCATACTTGGGTTCGGAAAAAAACGTTTTTTTTTTTACAAATTGGCGTTTCGACTTGGTTTTTCTCTGAAATTTTCTTATGGAATGTCTGGTTTTGTGAAAAACAAAAGTATAATTTGTTTAGGGGGTTGCCATTTGAAATTTTAAAACAATATGACAGTTGGCGAAGGTCAATCAAAATAGTTTTTTGTGCAACCAGTTGGGAAAAGCATTATTTTTCGTAACGAACGAACCGAGTTAGCCGCCCCTCTCCGCAACCTCCCCAATCCACAAAATCCGCCACATTGTTTGGCATATGTCGCGACCCCGCTCAATGGCAACAAAGTGGTGGAGATGCACCCCTGTTAGTTGCTACCAGGGACACATCCCCACGACAGTTGACTAAATTCTGGGAGAGGCGGCTACGCCAGGCATATGCCAAAGTATCAAAATCCTCAGTAAGCAGTTGCACAAAAATCCACTAGATCTCATACCGAGATTGATCACTCCCCCTTAGTCAAAAATGGTGTAATGTGCCCAATTTTCAATGTTGAAACTGCTACCAAGCTTTGGCAACTTGTACCCCACTTACTTCAGGCACTTTTGAAGAAAAAATCAGCTTGTGTACTTACGATTTCAGACACTTGAAGGTATTTACAGTAAGGAATAATAATGTGAACATTCGAGGATTTATTGCTATTTATTGAAATACGACGTTTAACAGCTACGTACTGTTCGTTAATCCTGTCTCTTATAGGTAATAGGTAATAAAATTGCACAACATTCAAAAATAAAATATGTTACACGTGAACTATGTTCGTATAGTCTACAACCACGTCATTTATACGGAAGTAACTCTTATCACTTCATACAGCCACTTTGAGGTTCTTATACTTTATTGCTTCGTTTGCTGACATCTCCGTCGAAATCAGTCAAAATTGTGAACACACAGACCCGCGTCAATGCGGCGCATGCGATTGGTACGAGGCAACATCCAAACCCGCACGAAGAACGGCCTGACTGGCGAACACCCGTCCGGCCAAATCACCAAGAGCCCTTTCCAACTGCTGATGTTGGCTCCTAACCGCGAATCTATTTACATGCACCGGTATCGGAACCACTAATTTACTCTTGTTCGGTTGACCCGTTTTCGACTGATGCGGACCGGCTGCGAGGCCGGCCTTCACCCTTTTCCATTTCGCCCGTCGATTTTGAAACCATATTTTCACCTGCACCTCGCTCAAACGTAACGCCGAGGCGATTTGGCTACGCTCTGTTAAGGATAGGTACTTTTTCGCGTGGAATTCTCTTTCGAGCTCTAGAAGTTGTTCGCTCGTAAACGCTGTCCGTCGGCGGCGGGTTTTCGTTGAGCCGGCACCTCCTTCGCTCGTCGCGTCCGTGGGGTGGCTGTCATCAAGTTCTTCCTCGATGTCGGAATCTGAAAGGAAGGTTACGTGTTAGTCGCCGCAATCAAAATCGTATTTATCTTTGAGTTAGGAGTAGAAGCCGTTCCTCATCGTTTTGTTGTCGTTTTTTTACGGCATTTCTAGAAAACAAAATACGCTATTATATTCGTTATGACTGGCTGGCTGGCTGTCCGACTGAGATCTCAGCAATTACAATAGCTAGAGACTTCAAATTTTCGCTTAAAGGTTTCTGATATAGTATAGATGTGCAGGATCTAGTCTATTTTGAGTTAGATTACTCGTGAGATCGATAAAATGACAAATTTATTTACATATCTGCTTGTGTTCGTGGTTGATATGCAGATATAATAGACAGATTTATTAAGTTAAGCAGAAATATACCGGGTGATGTCTAACGCGACGCAGCATAGGTAATTTCTTTATAGTCAATTACTAGCTCCCCAAAAATACTGCATCTGTTCATACTATTACTTATCATAAGACTGTTCCTCGGCCATATTTCGAGAACCGTTCGTCATATGACTTAGGGATAAAAAAAATTATTGGGTAAATCGGTCAGGAAGAATCGCTGGAAAATATTTTCAAATTCTAAAAATGACCAACAGAGGGCGTAACTGCCATCTTAAATTTTAAAATTGCATTTTCTTTAAATTTCGCATAATAAACTAAACAATTTTTTTTCATATTTTTAAAGAGAACCAGTTTATCTATCATTTTCGTAAACCAAAAACTCACTTATTTCAAAAACAAAGATGGTGTGGGGCGTTCAATTGTTTTTGCAATACCCTGCTTTAACTTCTTAACCGTTTGACCGATTGTAAAAAATTTGGTATGGTTGAAAAGAGCAATCCTTGGGCAACAAGAATCAACAAATATAGTTAATTTAGTGGAATCCTTCTCCGCCAGGGGGCTAGTTTTGACACTATGATCCAAAATCCTAAAAAATCAAATGGAATGATACGACTTTTTCTTTATGAAAAAGTAGCCAAATAACACCCAAAGACGCCAGTGAAAACCGTTTTTCAAAATCTCGTTCCTAACTTCAAATATTGGGAAAATGAGATTAATTAATTAATCAATAAATCTGCGTAAATTGTATCTTATTTGACGTATTTCCGGTATTTGTCGATGGCGCGAAAGAAAAGCACCCTACACTTTTAGGTAGGCCTTGGAAAATTAAACAAATGAAACACGATGCATTTTGAAATAATAACAGCCGTAATTTGGAAATTATTCTGCTGTGTTTACATTCAGAAAGTGCAGTTTTTTTAATTTGTAACCTTTTCTAAAATGCCGATTTCTAAACAAGAAGTATTTCATATGCTGGCGATATATTTTGAGTATTTTCAAAAGGCGACCATCGCTGCCCACATCTTCTATTTGCGTTATCCGAATCGACCACGAACCATCGTCGCCAACATATTAAATTCTTCTTGGTTAGAAATCAGCATTTTAGAAAAGATTACAAATTCAAAAAACTGCACTTTCTGAATGTAAACACAGCAAAATAATTTACAAATTACGGCTGTTATTATTTCAAAATGCATCGTGTTTCATTTGTTTAATTTTCCAAGGCCTACATAAAAGTGTAGGGTCCTTTTCCAAACAATCTTTCGCGCCATCGACAAATACCGGAAATACGTCAAATAAGATACAATTTAAGCAGACATTATAAATCCATCTTCCTAAACATATTACTTGTTTACCCCTGACAGCCTTCAGGACTTCTGTTAAAGCATACCTGATGGATAATAGTTTCTATTCAGTCACTGAATTTTCCAGTCACGTTAAAATTAATTTAATTTCCTAATATATTTGTTTACGTTTGTCTTAGAATGTGTTGTTGTGCGTGTTATTTTATTACCTAATTATTATCTGGACGAGTGTAAGTGCAATTTATGCATGTTGACACAATAAAGTATTATTATTATTATTAAAGAAAAAGTCATAGGTATCATTTCATTTGATTTTTTTAGAATTTTGGATCATGGGATCTAAATTAACTATATTTTTCTTCTTGTTGCCTAAGGAATGCTCTTTTCAACGATACCAAATTTGTTACAATCGGTCAAACGGTTAAGAAGTTAAAGCAGGTTATTGCAAAAACAATTGAACGCCCTCTTTGTTTTTGAAATAACTGAGTTTTTGTTTTTACGAAAATTATAGATAAACTGGTTCTCTT
>NW_022170249.1:5744790-5905810 GCF_008802855.1 Photinus pyralis
TTTTTTGAGCCCCGAAAAAAAAATTGTCTCAGATCGACACGGAAAAAAAATTTCTTATAGAATGTGGCCTGTAGAATCCATAATTTCAAACAGTTCCAAGATTGGGCTACTAGTTCAAAAGTTACAGCCCTTTGAATTTTCTTTCGAATTGGTTTCTAGTCTATAACTTTTGATTGAGAAGTCTGATCGAAAAAGTACGAATTGTTTTGGATTCTACGCACCAAAATTAATAAGAAAAAGTGTTTTCCCGAGAAATTTTGGTGCAGTCGAATTTTGGTAAAAAAGGAAGGTTATACACTGCCTTTTTTTGAGGCCCGCAAAAAAAATTGTCTCAGATCGACCCGGAAAAAAAATTTTCTTATAGAATGTGGCCTGCAGAATCCATAATTTCAAACAGTTCCAAGATTGGGCTACTAGTTCAAAAGTTACAGCCCTTTGAATTTTCTTTCGAAATGGGTTTCTAGTCTATAACTTTTGATTGAGAAGTCTGATCGAAAAAGTACGAATTGTTTTGGATTCTACGCACCAAAATTAATAAGAGAAAGTGTTTTCCCGAGAAATTTTGGTGCAGTCGATTTTTGGTAAAAAAGGAAGGTTATAATACACTGCCTTTTTTTGAGCCCCGAAAAAAAATTTTCTCAGATCGACACAGAAAAAAAATTGTCTTATAGTATGTGGCCTGTAGAATCCATAATTGTGTAGTCGATTATTGAAGTACAATTGCTCCTACATGAAATTGCACATGTTCAACTGCCCTTTAAGGAAAATTGAGTTGGACGGGGCATAAATTAAAATGTTCTTGTGAATGTAGTGTCGTACGTGGCGACATCTCATTGGAACTGGTTCAACTATTTCAAGAATTAAACTTGGAAAAGTATAGGGATTGCCAAAGAGATGGCGCAAATGTACCAAATGCGTACACAAGACAATTCCAGATACTGGATCATTGAAGTACATTTGCTCTACAAATCCTACATGAAATTGCACATTATCAACTGCCCTTTAAGGAAATGGCCTGTAGAATCCATAATTTCAAACAGTTCCAAGATTGGGCTACTAGTTCAAAAGTTACAGCCCTTTGAATTTTCTTTCGAAATTGGTTTCTAGTCCATTGATAAATACAGTTATGGACAAAATAATAGTGTACTACCATTGAATAAAGAATCTGATTATTATTCAACGGTACTACATTGAATGGTGCGAAATAAATTGAATTTTTGCAGAAAAGTCACAATGTTATGAGATAATAATTTCACAAATGTAATCAAAAATTTATTAATAAAGAATTATAATAATCACCATTTATCACAAAATAAAATTAAAGCACTCTCTTCCCCTTAGAACAATTGTTTTAAACCATAACAAACTAAAATAGGTATAAACAAAGCATCTCAATAGAATTAGTAACATTATTAACATTACATAAACAATATTGATAAACTCAACAACAAGTCCAGCAGCATGTTAAAAAAAATAAAAACAAATAATCACTCTAAATGGTAACATAATGTAAATGCGAACATCTTTAGTAACAAATCTTCAAAGGCACAGACTTCATTATTGCACAACGGTTTCTGAGGGCTGACTCTGTTCAACTATACCATTTTCGACGGTTCGTGGAGTAGTTTCACTACTACTAGTGTTGACGCTACCCTCCGTACTATTATTATTTCCGTTCACTTCGCCATTTTCCTTATTATTATTAGATTGGGTTCTACTTCTGGGATTGCGATTTTGGTTGGCGAAAAATCGTGGTTTCGGCTGTATGGCCTTCTTTTCCGGATCGAAGAAACAATCTAAAATCTCTAAAAGTTCCGTAAGATCCTTTTCCTTAGCATTGGGCACCTAAAAGTCGAGGACGTTAGAAATTGAAATGGTCAAAATGTGCGAACCGACCTCGTTTTTGAGAATGCCTTCAATTCCATCCTTGGCGCTGCTTTCGTACGCACTCTGTAATTTGGCATAATCGATATTGTTCTCGGCTAGAAGGCGGCGTAAATGACTAGCGTGTCGTCTTTCTGGCAGTGTTGCTTTCATTAGCGCGCCAAAAACTGGCCTAAACGTGTTTTGTCTTTCCAATAATACCTATTAAAAATGTTAAAAAATTAAAAATAGAAGTACAATGCAAAGATTTTTGAGAGCCAGTGAATAAAATTAGTTTGCAAACAAATTACTTAAAAAACAGCAGCAGTTACCCACGTGATACATTTGTTTTTTTTTACCAAAACCAAACAAACAAGAGCAGTTCGGGAAATGTAAAATTGTCCTGTATAATTCTTAAAAATTCTAGTTGGAAATTTCTAAAAATTTAAGAGCCTATTAAATTTGACTTGGATTTAGAATTAAATTCTGATTTAAGGAATTCTTTTATTCCACAACAATACAATTTGACAAATTCAAGGGTTCATTTTCTTGCTGATTTTATCCACCAAAAATTAGGTAAAATTTTGGCTAGCCTTCGGCAAAGGGTGATTAATTTTACTTTAGACAGTTTTAGTTCAGAATTTTAAAATTGTGCTAACCAAGAGAAGTTTCAACCCTTTATGCAACAAAGATCGTCGTACGGTAAACCAATAAAAAAACAATGTGCGATTAGCTAGTTTGATACAGAAAACCAACGTAAAGATGTAAGACCCCAATGTGTGTATACTTTTTTGAATGTTTTTGATAAGGATTGGTAAGGTCAGATGGCGAGATATTAAATATCTTTCAGTTTGTCTTAAGAGAAATTTCAATGTGTTTTTAAGTGGATCATTAGAAGTGATTCAGGAACGGTTTGGAATTTTGATTCGAGACTCATTACCTTTTTTGAATAATCGATCAAAATGAACTATTTCAAAATATTTTCAAGATGGCCGCTTTTTCGGTTGTAACAGAACGATATCGGAACTTTCTTATTTAAATGGCACCATGTTTTCTGATGGTATTTTTAAATTTGTCATAAAAAATCAGTATGATTTTGTTAATATGATGCTATGTCTAACTGATAGGGTTTCGAAGTTATTTGACATTTTTTCACAGTTTCAGAGGTTCAGTAAATTAGCCATATCACTGTTGTCTGACAAGTTAGCAAAATGTTTTGTTCACAAAGGACAGCTAAAAATCTACTCTATTAAATGTTATTGGTCCGATTCGAAAATAATACAAATAATCGATCAAAGTTGACAATCGTTATTGGTCAAAAACTCGAAACCATATCTTTACTATGCATCAATGGAAAGAGCATAAAAAAACGGACAAAAAAATGCTCTCAAAATTATTCTAAAATGGACAGTTTTTTTTTAGAGAAATTTTGCAAGTACAACATTTTCCCTTATAACTTCCGTATGATTAGCAAAAAATAAGGAATTCACTGGTCCAAAAAAATATTATACATTCTATTTGAAAAACAAACATTGGTGCTGTATCTTAAAATCTAAGCAGGTTATGGAAAATATAAAAATACCCCCCTACTAGACTACTACACAAGAAGTGAAAGTTTTCAAAATATCCCCGAAAAACATCGAAAACAAGCAAAAATATCATGAGCGTACGAATGGTGCACAAATTCTTAAAAAATATTCATAAATAACTTCGGGAATGCGAGGTAAATGTCAAAATTCTAATTTTTGAGAAGTGCGAAATTTTGAACAAATTTTTTTTCTGGCTATTTGCAATCACTGCAATCATTGCGCCCTCTTGATACCAAATCGGCATCTAATTTTGCACAAGATACGTATTTTACAAAAAGTATATCTTTGAGTGCAGGTGACACTATTTTAGAAGCGTCTTTTTGATACCCAGATTCTTGACTAAAAGTTTACTCAGTGAAATACCTGAACAAATACCCCTCAAGAAAAGCAAATTTCACTACTTTTTTGAGGGTGGTTCCCAAACAAAACATGTTGGACTTTCGTTTTATTTGGAAAAAGTGCTTGTATTGATCCCCCTACCACCTAATTTTTTTTACATACCTACTTATATTATATGTAACACCCTGTATATCTGTAAATATCCATTTTGTGAAACAATGTTTCAAATAAGTTATTTTGTATTTAATTTTTTATCAATGGATTTGTTTATTTTTAAAATCGCAAAAAACTGCGTGTAGTTGTATTTCAACAATGCCCATTAATCTACTCACCCATGACCGTTTTATATTCATCTAGATATTGAAACAATTGATCGCGCGTTAGAACTGTCAAGGTACTACGTGAACTTATCAAAAGTTACTAATTTACATTAGTTGACATCCATTTGTGAGTGAAAATACACTTTTGAAGTCAACGGAAATGGGTCTTTTATTCGAAAGGCGGCATACTGAAATTTTAATAATGCTGGAATATGGAAAAAGGACTAGGAGGCACCTTCACTTGTTTCAATATCTAGATGACCATAAAACTATCATAGGTGGCGGTTTTTTCAAAAATTATCCAATGCAATGGTGCTTTTTGGATACCAATCAAAAGATCTGCTGATCAGTATTGTCTTTCAAATATTTACATAATAAAGAAAAGTTGATACACTGTTTGACATTACCTGCCTCGAAAATTAAAGTACTCGGCCCCAAAAATGCACCAAAGAACAACCCGAATTCAGGAATTGTTTTTCTAATGATAACTTGCAATACATCACTCAGAATTTCTAGATAATAAGAATAATAATACTTCTTTATTAGTTACTATATACAAATGAAGTACTTTCAACGCATAAGAAGAAATAGATATTAAAAATTATGTTCAAGAGTCGATTATTACTGACAATTTTGTTACATTAGTGCAGAGCCGTCCTTAGTAAATGCGAGGCCTGGAGCGAAATATTTTTGCGGGGCCTTTTTTAACAATAATTTCCGAGGGGGGGGGTATGAAATACCCCCGAGGGGAGTGAGTCCTACTCCGAAAATTTTTGCAAAATTATACATGCAAAATCATCATTTTAAGCACTTTGAATGACTGTCACGCGGCGAAGGGAGAGGAGGAGATCATGCAAGAATGATTCACTCATCGGCGAGCGCGAGGGTTTGTTGGCGACTAATGACTATCACGTACGAATGAGAATTTCGTTCGTAGGTTTTTTAATTAATCAATAATTGAACATATTGTGCGGGTAATCAGACAGATATTTTATATTCTATATTATACAGGGTGCCCATTATGTATGGAATGTAGTATATATCTAGGGAAATATCGAATATATACGGTCTATTCAGTATATCTTCCGTTGCACGTCATTACCTGAAGAAAACGACGTACCAACGTAAACTTACTTTCGTTTATTAGGCAACACATTAAGCATGTAGTTTATTTTAGCCGCAACAATTGGTAGCATTTCGCTATGTTGTCGCGTTTAAATTTGTAAATTTGACAGGTTGCTTTTGGTTTACTTTTCGTTTGATTTGATTTTGATTATTTTCTACGTCTTTCGCTGTGCATTGGTTTGAAGAGAAATTACTGAAGAATTTAGATAACCCGTCAATAATTGTGTTCGATAACGGGAAAACAGACAACATTAAAGTGTGGTTAGGTGATCATAATGTGCAGTTCTCCGAAAATGATTTTACAGCCGAACTGTTGAAAAGGTTGCACAGTAAGTACGTTCGCAAATTATTTGATGTTATATAAATCTTGTTGATACTTTTAGGAATAAATCAGCTAAAATGTACCGCATAAGGCATTGACCACTTAGCTGAGCAATACGGTTACTTCGTTTTACAATTACCACCCTATCATCGCATTTTTAATCCTATCGAACATATTTGGGGCATAGCGAAAAATTACTACAATCGACACATTGGTAGAGATGGACGAAGCATTGAAAATTGCATAAACGTGACAAGAATCACTACAATCGATAACTTCCGAAACGTGGCGCAATTCAGTTAAGGATACGGAAACTGTAA
Source organism: Photinus pyralis (assembly GCF_008802855.1). NCBI lineage: Eukaryota > Metazoa > Arthropoda > Insecta > Coleoptera > Lampyridae > Photinus > Photinus pyralis. Next base: position 5,750,669 of record NW_022170249.1, read on the forward strand.
TACACGAGTGGTACGAAAGAGAAAAGCAATTAGATCTTGAAAACGTTGCTACTATTATTATAAACTTTGAACACGAAAGCAGTTCCGATGATTCCGATTAATTTGAATCATCCATCACATCACATAACCTGTAAAATTTTATATTTAGTACTTTCTCTGTAAAAGAGATGCTACATTTGTACAGTTCATAAGTTATTAAAGTATATTGTATGTATATTGTGGTTCCAATTAACGAAATGAATAATAAAAATTATTTTTATTTTATTTAAGGTGTGGCTGTGGATTGTTCACACAAAGAATGCACTGTCTTGTTGACAAGTGACTTAACCTAAATCGCTCAAAACTAGATTTGGCATTATTGCATAGTAATTACGTCACAGAAAATGATGACGTGCAACGGAAGTTATACGGAATAAAGTGTATGTAATTATTCCCATAAATGCCAGCATTCAGTTGTTTTTATTTCAGAAAACAAATGAGTAAGTAACGAAAAACAATTGAATTTTTTAAATGGCAATTCACCTTTTCATTAGGATCATTTGATAGATTTTTTTCCCTTTTCGATGATGTAACATGTTAGCACCCGTATTCAAGAAAATTTTTCAAAAAAATGTATCATAATTAGATGAATAACATTAATCCAGATATCCTACATAAAAATAAAACAAATGAACGTGTACGTTTCTTATTAAACCTTGAAGACAAAACGAAATTAGCAGTAAAATGGTTTTCATCGCAATGAATGTTCAAAATGTTCACCATTCACTGCAAGGCAGTGGCATAACCTATCCCAAACAAGTTGTAAATCAGCATATGCATGATTAAAGCGCATTTTTGGTAATGCAGATCAGTATTTTATTAGCGAAGTTTAAAATTATCGCTCACGAGTAATTTTGGCTGCGTTAAATAATTCATTTTATTTAATTTCAATTAAGGGTACGTCTTAATTTTGTAAAACAAATCACAAAGTAAATAATTAAGTTTTTATACTGGTAGCGCTATCTAACGGTAAAATTATAGCACCTCCAAAAACCATATCGAAATTATTTTCTTAAATTATCGATCTCACAAGTAAACTAACTCAAAATAGACTAGAGCCTGCACATCTACACTATAGCAGAAAGCTTTTAGTAATAATTTGAGTCTCTAGCTATTGTAGTTGCTAAGAACTCAGCCGGACAGCCAGCCAGCCAGAACGTATTTTTTCAAAAATGCGCTAAAAACTTGAAATAAAAATTAATTTCTTCTACACGGGTGCTAACGTGTTATGTCATTGAAAAGAGAAAAAAAATCTATCAAATGAGTCTAATGAAAATGTGCGTTGCTATTTAAAAAAATTCAATTATTTTCATTATTCATTTGTTTTCTGGAATAAAAGCAATGGAATGCTGCCTTATTATGGGAAATAAAATGTAACAACTTTCATATAAAAAATTGTTGTATACATTCGATCTTTACCGAAATATATACTATATTCCATACATAATGGGCACCCGGTATATTTATATATTAAAATATTATTATATTATTTTTATTTTCATTAAATAAAACCTTATATTTTTTTTCAGCGCGAGGCCTGGAGCGGCCGCTCCACTCGCTCCACCCTAAGGACGGCTCTGCCGGCATGTAGAAAGTGACATGACATGACCACACAACAGCATCAAATGCAGAATGTAATGCTATCTATTCTGTTACTGGCTAAAAAAATGTCATTTCTGATGTTCACTCTGATTTTATTTTCTGTGTCCTCTTTAATTAATCGGAAAAGAAGAATAATTCGATTGTTTGATTTTTATTCGATATGCCATTTTAAGGAATAAAATGAAATGGAACTATGTGATGACATAAACATAAAATAAAATCAGATTTAAATAAATAAAGAATAAATCTGATCTTATTCATTTTTTTAAAGTTGTTATCTTTATCACACAGGGGTTACCCGACAACTAAATAATTGTGCAAATAATTTTTTAATTAGCACTTTTGCCGCCGTCTACTAACTGGCCACCTCTCTCCCATCTCATTGGCCTTCAATTCAGATTCTCATTTAATGATAAGACACAAACTATAAAGATACTACCTTAAAATTTGCAATCTCCTCCTCCTCCGCCGAGACGGGATTAACAAATTTACTAATAAAGCTACTGATGTGTCCTTCGTTGTTGTTATTGGCGTTCGTGTCGTTCACGTCCGTCTTCTCCGCCTGCCCCAAATGGACGACGACCTCAAACGCGGCCTGAGCCCGATCGATCGCATTGCCGAAATCGTCCTCCTTGTTTAACAGCATTCGACTCATGACCCGTAAACTGAAAGACTTGGTGGTATTTTTACACTGCACCGACGCAATGTTAAATCCGTTCGCGAAGCCCTTGACGACCTGCGAAAATCGTTCGATTAAGCTGTATCGACGTAGGGCTTCGAGCAGCATGGCGGGGGACGTCTTGCGGAACTCGTGGTACACGAGAATGACGCCGTCCTTGGCGTCGCCCCGGTTCGCCTCCAGCCACGTGAGAAAGTCGGTGAGCGCCGAGATTTCGCTTTTCGTCTTGACGAATTTGTTTGTCTTGAGGTTCTTCAACATTCGATAGCGTCCGATGTTTATGATACGTAGGTTGTGACGTCGACGCGATCCCACGTTTAGATCGGAGAATGGCATAATGTGCTGAGAGAATTGGGAGGTCGTGGAGTAGGCGGCTATCTGGCATATTTCGTCTATGAGACGACGTCCCGTCGTATCGATACTCCATCCGATTAGTTTGTAGTTACCGTCGGGCACGCCTTTGGGGGCACGAGGTAAAACCTTCTCGTTGTCTTCTGCTACAATGTCTTCTGTTTGTACCATTTCGGTTGTATCTGCATTGAGGAAAAAGGAAAACAGGTTATCTTTTGCAACATTTGCGAGATAACTGGCATTGAATTAAAGGAATGGGATTTTGATAAAATTTAAAAAAAGTGTAAGTGATAAACACGTGGCCAAGACCCGCCCAAGGTAACCGAAATTTAAGTTAAAAATTAGTAAACAAATGTCATAATTTTGACAAAAAAATTCTCACCACAATTAATTATGTATCCTAAAGCACTAAAATTAATCACTAAATGAGGAATCGACTAGAATTCTAAACGTTTCTGCCCACCTTCTCTTCCGTATGTCAGGAAAACTGCTAATAATTTCGTGAAAATGCATTTTGCACGTGTGCTTTGTACGAGGCCAAATAGAGGGGAAAGGCAAGGCTATACGGAAAACTAAACAACACTCCCGCCTTCATTTAAATATTGTAAAAGGTAGAAAAGTTGCTTACCTAAAGGGAAAACACCGCTTTATTTTTAGTAGCTTTCAAAATTAACTACTGTACTTTGTTGATAATCTGATAATACCTACACTTGACTACGAGATAAACAATTATCATATGTTTTTTAAGGGCAATAAAATTTTGCAGTGAATCATGGCACATTTGATCATATTATTCCATATGATAAGCATGGCACTCTGCGATAATTTTCAGTAAAAATCCCCTATCGGCTTCCACTTCGCACCCACCTTCAGGGGTTGGCCCCAAATTTATACTGTTGGCGTCGAAGAAACGTCCAAGGTGTAGTACTGCAAATAAGGGCGTCTTCGCAACCATTACTTATAGAAGGGTCGTTTGGTGTCTTCTGATAGAATTAAACTTATATACTTATACTTATATGTTACCAGCAATCTGTATAATTCAAGTGCTATACCATAGTGTAAGAAAACTTATTGAACCGCTATTGGCGAGAAACTGGTCCTTCAGGGTTAAAATCGTCAAAATCTGAAAAGAAAACGAAAATTCCTGGGTTTTTAGTATACTTGACTATGTTGCGTTCGCCGCTCGAGGTCGAAAACTTGAATTATACATTGGGTTAACAACATAAGCAATCCCACAAAAAATCAGAACTACCGGATTTGACGCTTGGTACCCCCCATTTTCAGGAACAAAGTTACTGGACTATGTGGCCTGTAGAATCCATAATTTCAAACAGATCCAAGATTGGGCTACTACTTCAAAAGTTACAGCCCTTTGAATTTTCTTTCGAAATTGGTTTCTATAGTCTATAACTTTTAATTGAGAAGTCTAATCGAAAAAGTACGAATTGTTTTGGATTCAATTCAACGCACCAAAATTAATAAGAAAGTGTTTTCCCGAGAAATTTTGGTGCAGTCGATTTTTGGTAAAAAAGGAAGGTTGTACACTGCCTTTTTTTGAGGCCCGAAGAAAAAATTGTCTCAGATCGACCCGGAAACAATTTTTTTTTATAGAATGTGGCCTGTAGAATCCATAATTGTGTAGTCGATTATTGAAGTACAATTGCTCTTCCTACATGAAATGGCACATGTTCAACTGCTGCAATTGAGTCGGACGTGGCTATATTAAGGGCATAAATTAAAATGTTCTTGTGAAGGTAGTGTCGTACGTGGCGACATCTCATTGGAACTGGTTCAACTATTACAAGAATTAAACTTGGGAAAGTATAGGGATTGCCAAAGAGATGGCGCAAATGTACCGAATGCGTACACAAAAGACAATTCCAGACACTGGATCATTGAAGTACATTTGCTCTACAAATCCTACATGAAATTGCACATTTTCAACTGCCCTTTAAGGAAAATCGAGTCGGACGTGGCTATTAAGGGCATAAATTAAAATGTTCTTGTGAAGGTAGTGTCGTACGTGGCGACATCTCATTGGAACTGGTTCAACTATTACAACAATTAAACTTGGAAAAGTATAGGGATTGCCAAAGAGATGGCGCAAATGTACCAAATGCGTACACAAAAGACAATTCCAGATACTGGATCATTGAAGTACATTTGCTCTACAATTCCCACATGAAATTGCACATTATCAAATGCCCTTTAAGGAAATGGCCTGTAGATTCCATAATTTCAAACAGTTCCAAGATTGGGCTACTAGTTCAAAAGTTACAGCCCTTTATATTTTCTTTCGAAATTGGTCTATAACTTTTGATTGAGAAGTCTAATCGAAAAAGTACGAATTGCTTTGGATTCAACGCACAAAAATTGAAAAGAAAAACTGCCATTTTTTTAGCCCCGAAGAAAAAATTGTCTCAGATCGACCGGGAAAAAACATTTTCTTATAGAATGTGGCCTGCAGAATCCATAATTTCAAACAGTTCCAAGATTGGGCTACTAGTTCAAAAGTTACAGCCCTTTGAATTTTCTTTCGAAATTGGTTTCTAGTCTATAACTTTTGATTGAGAAGTCTGATCAAAAAAGTACGAATTGTTTTGGATTCTACGCACCAAAATTAATAAGAAAAAGTGTTTTCCCGAGAAATTTTGGTGCAGTCGATTTTTGGTAAAAAAGGAAGGTGCCTTTTTTTGAAAATAAAAATACGGAAGCATAAAATTAGGCGTCCTTCAGAAGTGATTTAAAAGTAAACAGTACACAAACAATACACCTAAATCCCTATGTCTTCTTAATAAATAGCACTGTATATAAGGTATAAACGCGGAGTACACTCATAGACTAAATAGTGTAATTAGTCCATGCTCATATTAACAGTTTGACATTATTCATCAAGAAATTCTGATAATTTTAGTGGGAAGAATGCGGTCACATATGCATCTTAGCGCATGGGCGGCGATGTACTTATACCTACAGCCGTAAGCGTAGGCAATGAAGCACTTCCCATCTCATCAGTATGTAATCTACTAGTACATTTAATTCTATTACAAACAAAGCTACACAATATATTTAAAGTTTAGGTGCAGCCTTAAGGAGAGGTCCCAATTTTTGAGCAAGCATAATATTTCCGGTCACTTTCAATTTTCCCTTCAGAAAGGCTTGTTGTGGATTTAATTTACCAACGGCTAATTCCACGAAATCGTCATCTGATACAACCAGTGTAGTATTTGGTTTCACATCTTGCCCGGCTCCTTCATATATGGATGCCAATTTTAAATCCATTGCTAAAACGTAATCAATATGTATATGCTCTTATTTCTACGTATGTTTCGAAGTTGTTTCAAAAACAGTGTAATGTAAATTAAACTTACTCCATTCTTTAACAATTTCTCCATCCTTAGTGATTTTCACTAAAAAAATTCCATTTACGCTCTTTGCTTGATCTGGCTGTACTTTTATTTGATCATTAATATATTCAAAGACCGCATCACTCTTCAAAGTACTTGCTGTTACTTTATTTTGTATTATTCCTGTCTTGATAGCATTTAGATCAACGTAAGCACCTGGAAATCACCTTATCAATAAATTTATGAATGTAAAGTCAAGTTCACAATCAATGACCCTAAACCCGCAATAGAAAATAAAGTTTTCCACCTGCAATAGCAGCAGTGCCATTTTCAACAACCACAGTTTCAAAATGAATTCGATTTCCATTTCTCCACATGTCAATGCGCAATGTTTGACCTGGAATAACCACCTTTGTGAATCGAGCCTAAAAGAGAGACAATAAAGGACGTGGAGAAATTAATTTCGTTTTCTTACTTTAACCGCCCTAAAAAGCTTCTGGTCGTAAGACGCGAATGCACCCATTACCAATCGAACCGAAATACCCAAGGTACACAAACCGTGCAATATTGGTGTCTCGTACCCGGCAATTGCAGAAAAGTTGGGATCGATATGCAATGGATTAGTATCGCCTGCAAATGAGCCAGATTAAAACTTAAGGTCTAATGCGTCTTACCGGATAATCTGTAAAGTGCTGCTTGGTCGATTGTTGTTTTGTAGGAGAGGGATAGGTCGGGTTTACGGTCTGGTTTCGGTACACAAGGTACGATTTTTTTTCCAGTTCTGGGCCCTCCAAAGTTACCAGCGCCAATAGCAAACGAAACACACTGATTTCGCATAATCAACGCCCCTTGCTCATTGTAACTGTTAACTAAACGTTAAGTTTGAATACTCAGATTTCAATTGCTGAACTAATCTTACTATCGGTAACAATTGCGGCACCAGACCCCTTATCCAGTGTCTCCACTATCTTGGGATTGTTTAGTAATGTACCAGCCTCGGGAGGGCTGTTGTAGATCTCCAGGTATTGTTCACCATGAAGCATATTTTCAAGAGAAATTGTTTTTCCGGGAATTGTATTCAAACGTCGGAAAGAGGTTACAGCATGCATACTAGGTAAAATGTAAAAAGACGGAATTACGCTGAAGTTCTGGTGATTTTCGTACAATAACTTTAGCTCCTCTGGATTCTGAACGGATGCGCCCACTAATTAACACAAACACATTACTTTGTCAAACAATTTATTGAAAGACCTACCTCCGAGCGCGTACAAAATAAGATCTTTAGAGGAAAATGTGAACAAAGCGCCTTCGCTGGAGGAAGTGGGTGTTTGTTCGCCTTTCCTTAGATACTCCAGTTTTTCTACCAAAGCTACGCGAGATGCCGATAATGAAACTAGGGGCACTGCATTTTTCATGTTCGTAATCTCTGGCCAATTCGCTTGCACACTTTCAATTGTGGCAGGGTCGGTGATACGTTGACGAATTAGGCACCCTTTAGAACGATATATTTGTGACTTCCCGGCCCATCCGGCGGCCGATTCTATTATTGTACCATTCTCTTGACAACTTTCGTGGCACAAATACGCCTGAAAAAATATTGCCACAAATAAGTAGGTATACAAAACTTTTTATTGACAATAAAAAATCAAGCAATACGCTATTACATTCATCAAACGTTCTGGATGGCTTGTGAACAAATGAAACAAAAATATTTAACGCCCCACAAAAGTCTGGCAAAAGATTTAGTTTTATTTTTGATATTTAAGAAAAACGTGTACCACTAAAATCACCCTTATTTTTCATCCCTGGCGTTTTTTTTATTTGACAAAAAAGCATCTGGTTCAGGAATATTACTAAAGAAAACGTCTATTGCTAACAAATGAGCTCTTTCTGAACATATCCTATAATTTTCCACAATCTCAAAGTATGAAGAACCCCTTGTAACAGAGGGTGATCGCTTTAGGCTTTAAATTTTTTGTTCAACTTACAAATTTGCCGGAAATTTTATATGTGTACCGCTTCATAATGAAATCTAGAATCTAGAAACCGTTACGACAGAGCATATGGCATAGGTATAAAAAACCGAGTGTCCGTATATGAACCTTCAATCAGCGAATAGACTAGAAAAGATTTGGTGGGAGAGTAGGATTCTTAGCTGGACCTTTAGAGATTAAGTGTATAACAATTAATCTTTTGCAACGAAATAAAAAAAAAATTATTATCAGTGCGCAGTAGAAATTAAATTTTACAAGCGCATTTAAGGACCAATACTTACAACAACAGGTGCAATCAATTCCGGTTTCAATTCCTGGTACAAGTCTTCAGGAAGAAGACCTTGTGTAAGTCTGCTACCGGCAGTGGGAACAATTACGTTGCAGTACACATTCTTTGCCGCACCCTCAATTGCGAGTGTATTAGCTAAACCTACTACGCCCGTTTTTGCAGCCGAATAATTGGCTTGACCAAAGTTGCCATAAAGACCCGAACCCGAAGATGTCATAATAATTCTACCATACCCTTGCTTTTTCATAACCGGAAATGCGGCCTGAGTTGTCTTGAAACTTCCCTTCAAGTGCACATTTTGAATTATATCTAAAAATGTTATAAACTACATCAGGCTATTATAATAATTAATTGTACGTACCCCAATCATCTTCAGTAAGGTTTGCAAAACTTTTATCTCGTAGAATACCAGCATTGTTTACAAGGATATCCACCCGCCCGTAGTTATCAAGAGCAGTTTTAATAATTTTCGACCCCTCGGTTACGGAATCATAGTTGGCAACTGCGGTACCACCTGTAATACCTATGTAATTACTGCAAAAATGTGCAACCTTACTGACCTGCTTGTTTAATTTCATTAACAACGCCATCTGCTGCTTTCTGTCCGGTTCCTCCTCCATGAGGATCACCGCCCAAGTCGTTTACAACAACCTTAGCACCTCTGGATGCGAACAACAAAGCATATGCGCGTCCTAAACCCGCACCAGCACCAGTAATAACCGCAACTTTACCATTAAATCTCAAATTGGACATTTTGTGTTCAAGCGAAACGTAGGTCAGAACTCGACTGTGGTTATCAGTCCACAAATAATATTGTCCCTACGTTGTACATATATAAAAATTAAAAGTGCGCAAAGTTCAGATATTTATCAAGAGAAAGTTATCAAAAAGTTAATGACCTTTTCCAATGTAAGTTTCTCTAGTCCATCCCTTACAGTAATTGTAAACCAACGATATAAGCCGAATCTTACTACATGTTACAGTCTCGATTCAGTAGTAGTACCTACTTTGAATCTCAGAAGACCCAAAAGTGTCCTATTCCCTATTCCCAATTAACTTTTCTATCTAGTAAATTAAATCACCCAGTTTTAGCCTTGAAAAAGTGGAGGCCGAGACCAAAAATTGAGAGTTGAATTGTATTGGACAAAACCTCATAGCAGAATCCGGAGACAGCCGTGCTAAAAGTTTCCTATTCCAAAGAATATCGCTTGCCATCCAACGTGGAAACGCCGCTAGCGTTAGGGGCACCCTCCCAGATCATCCAGGAATCGACGAAATATTTTTATTGTGAAAATGAATCATGTAACATTGTATAAGATGTATATCCTTAATTTAGTTATTAATGCGCCGTGTATTCAATGCTTAGGATCTTTACCTTATAAGTATTGGATTAACGTTTCACAAAGGATGCTAAAAATGATTGTTAGCTAAATTGAAAACTCACCTAATTTTAATTTGTTAATAATAAATAAATAATAAAAATTAAAAAAATAAATAGCAAACAAAACAACAATTTTTTTGCCAATATTATGAAAATTACAAACGAGGTACCCAATAAATTGTTGAATGTGGTATATTTTTATATTTTTACCCGGTCGTTTCCTGAATTCAACGCGGTCAATGTAGCAACTCTAATCTGATTATATTGCTCCTGATTTGGTGGGAAAAAGTCATGTTGGCTTATCAACATAGGCGATTGTATTGTTTGGTTTGGAATACATTTGCATTTGATGTTGGATAATATTGTGTTATAGTTGGGTGGCCATAGTTAATAAATCGCAAGTCTAACGGCATTTAACGAGCCATTTTGGAAACGTGCGTTTATAAGGGTAAAAATGTCTGCTGAACCCGAATTCGGATGTTGCCAAGCTATGATTTTTGGCTAATTTCAAAATGGCCGCCAATATGGCGGCCAAATATATAAATTTTTATGCCAGACGCATTTTACATAGTTTTTCGGATTGAGGTGTTAAAAAAACATACAGGAGGCACAGAAAATTGCAAAACTTATATATTGGGTACATTGTACAGACAACATCAGTAGGTAACAATATAGAGATAATTCTGACGGCAAATGTATTACCTACATTTCGTTCAAAAATTTTAACGGAACTTAAATTTCTTCATCATTCTGCTCATTTTTTTTTACGATTGAAGCAGTCGCCAAGACACTTGTAGATATTTGTACACTTTTAGTTCATAGCATATTTTATTTAGCCAAGTTTTTAAGAGGACTAGTCTGATCATTCGATTCTTCAGTATCCCTTATCGCATTTGCGAAACAATATGTATGGTACAAAATGTCCCCGGCTACAGCATCATGGAGAAGATGCAACTCTACGCCCTTCTGTACCCACTGCACCCAATGTAAATTTCCATAAGAGCGCCCGCCTAAAAAACTGAAGTTGTTTTTGAAAAATAAAATTTTATATTAATACTCGTACGTAATATATAAATTTTATATTTTATAAACTTAGACCTTTATCTACAAAATGTTCGGAATATTTTTTTAAAAAAGTTTATAGCAACTGAATACCGGCTGTTTAAAGATTAGATATTTTGCACCGACTATTGCGCTAACCTGTTTTATTGTTTTACTCTCGATCAAGACGATTTATGGAAAAAGTAAACCGACAGTTTTCTAGATAAGTTACTTCTGAACATTACTCCAAAAAATGAAATCATATTTTTTGTAAATAAAGTCAGTATCTTGGCGGGGGGTAAATAAACAATTCGAGTGTAGCAAGTGGCGCCGCTGCACTGTGTCGGTGGGAACCGAGGGGTGAACCACTTAGTTAATTCGGTGTACAAATAGTAGTTAATGCATCAAAATTAACTATTAATGTAGTTAATATATTCTGTAAATGCAGTTAATTTCAAGTTAATTCAGTTAATGTAATTTAATGTGGTTAATGCTATTAAGTTTGTTAATGTAATTAATTTACATTTAATGCCATTTAATACTACTTGAAATACTACTATAGGTAGTGGCTATATAGCATGTGAAAAAACAAATTTTGAACCTGTAGACCACGAGCCACCAATATGAAACCCTCTCCCCCCTGTGGGAATTTATGACTTATACTTTTTTTTGTTGGCGTTACCTACCAGATTAAGAATTCAATTGTTTGCCCTTTTTAAATTACAGTATATTCGGGGAAATTAAGAAATACTGAAAAATGTAAAAAAATTAATGAATTTTTTATTTTGTTCAACTAACAACATATGATTTTATAGTATCATTTGTAATCAACTGTCATTTTCTTCCTCCTCGTGTATTAAGTCGTCTAAGTTTAGTACTTCTGGTTCATCTTCATCTTCAAATTCATCCAGTTCAAAGCTTTCTGGAACGTCAAGCAGTTCGGGAGGCAACTGATCTCCTTTAATCCAATCAAACATAAGCTCACCATTCTCCAACTTCCACCCATGTCCTACTGGAGTTGGTGTGGAGGGTTTAGCTACATGTGCGTTATTCCATACGTAACATTGGTAGTTGACACGTTTTATGTGGTTTTCTAATGACGTTTTGCATGGGGGAAGTAGACTTAAATCCACACCTTTATTGTTGGGCAGAGAAAATGTAGTTGTGGGACAATACTTTTGTGAAAACAAAATCAAACCGTAGTTTGTTTATATCTGTGTATTCCTTATTACTGTACAAGCAACAGACGAATTCTTCCAGGCCGGTCAGTAACGTGCCTGTAATTGTCGGTGATTCTCCTAATGATGTAAGGATAGGTACAAACTTTGAAAACTTTTCCAATTTAGATTTCACGGACAACTTTTACAACAAGTTAATCCGTCTTCACTAGTAAAGCAAGTGCACTCTTATTACTATGTGAAAAGTAAAGATTCCTCCCATGTAAGTAGTGGACATATTTGTGCTGAGCCCATTCATTATGTAGCAGGTTAACCAGTTGTTCCTTATTTTTGCCATTAGCAAGGAATTTTTTCCAATCCTGTGGAATCTTGGTTTTAGGCCCTCTTATTAAAAACGTATTTTGCAATTCAAAAAGGGCACTGTGAATGTAGAATTGATTAGGCCCAACTTTTGGCATTGCGTATTATATGGCTAAAACTATAATGCACTCGACTATGCCCATATTGAATTTCATGCAATTCAGTTTATAACTAACGGAGATGTCAAAATGGCGTTCTTTATTTTTTTACGTGCATTGCCAATTCACGAACTCCGATCTATAACTCTGATAAAGAATCCAAATGCAAAATTTCATCATAATCTGCGGTCTATTCGTTTTCGTGCTAATGAACAGATCTCGGGACAGATGGACAGGCACCGCAAAATTATAAACTCTCTAGGTCCTAGGAGATCGTCAATAATTTGAAAATGGTTATTTAAAATATTTTTGCTATAAAGAATATAATAACCTGTCATATATCATTGAATTTATAGATAGTTATAAATTCAATGATATTATGTAATAATACACAGGGTGTTCCATATCAAAGTCACATTTTTGTTATCATCTGAAAAATGCGATATGGTTTTGTTTTTTTAATTGCAGATTTGAATTCGTTGGAAAAAATACGCAATTTTTATTTATATATATAGTTGGAAAAAACTTAAATATTTACCAACGTTTATTAAAAAGCACAAAATTTAATAACAAACAAAATTTGCCGAGGAAAATGTAAAACCCTAATTTAAATTAATTCACAGCTTTTTTGGGACACCCTGTATATCACCACAGGATATATTTTCATACATTTTCCGAACTAGCTATGAAGTTAATTAACCAACTCTTACGTATATATAAGTAATAAATTATGGAAAACAATTTAATACTAAATAGTACACAATACAATAGATAGTGGCGCCATCGTGCTGTATTTGTGAACTAGTGCAAAATTCGGCCTGGCAACATCCAGAATCGGATTTCAGTACATTTTTTTACATCTAAAAAACCATGTGGCCTAAATGGCTCATAAAATGCCGTTAGAACTAAGAAACAGAGTCGTTTTTCGATTTGGCCACTTAACTATTAAGTTTGGTTGAGTTAGAAGCACATTCATTTGTGAAATTTGGTTGTTCATTGTTGGGACACCCTGTATTTTATTGACTTGTTGATGAACCGTTTGACCATAGCTATCAAAATGATAAAATTCTCCGAGGGGAACGCGCTTGTTTTATTTATCAGCCAGCGTGTATTCACAAAAACAACAGTTGGCCTTCTGACCTGGTACATGTTGCGTTTCACTTAATTTATCAGAGCCCAAACAGCACATCCGTACCCCTTCACGAATAAAAAATGATGAATCTTAATTTATCTACATTTTAAATAAAATATTGTAAGCGCTCAAATCGACTTCAAATTTTCGACACGGTGATTACATTCTATTTTAAAGTTTTTTTAATTTTCGGATTTCCTCAAAAATCAAGTTAAACAATAAATGAAAAAATTAAAAAATCATAGGCCTTTGAAAAGCACGTTTACTCAGTTTTTCATTATGAGCAACTTTTCTTAAAAACCTATGTGCGTATCTCGCCCGCAAAGAGCACTTTACTGATGGTATGCAAAAAACGTTTTTTGAAAATTACAAAAGCACCCTTGATTTTTCGAAACTAAAATTATCACACAAATTAGTTGCCAACCAAGCAGGGTTGATCCGCAGAAGCTTAAAATTCAATTCGAGAAAATTCGGATTTGTCTTTTAAGGCCACCTGATATATACGGTGTCCATTTTTCGAGTGCCACTATGGGGATATCGCTTATCTTAAGAGATAGAAACTTGGTTAAATTAGGGCAAAGTTGCGAATTTTCGTGCTGAATAATAATCTAAAAAGAAATTTATAATATCTTCAATAGTTTGGAAAATATGGCAAAAAATCGAAAATTTCTGATTTTCATTTTTAAGTTTTTCATGGTAAACTAATTGTACTAGACATTTCTAATTAACACATAATTCAGACACTTTTTAATGGAGATTTCGAATATGGCATCCCGTTTTTAATAACTTTCAAGATAACGGAGAAACACGTGAAAACTTTAGTTTTTTTATGGGCGCCGTTTTGGATTTTGACATTTTGAGATTAGGTCTTTTTTTTCTCTTTACAACGATATATCACACATGGTTCAGTATCACATTTTTTCTAAAAATAAAATTTTCATTTTATGCGAAGAGTACTATGCAAAAACAAAACGTTCTTTTGTTGTGAACAAAACATTGACTTATTTCAAGCAACGTGTCATTTACGTCTGTGCTAGTTTTATTGCTAAAATATTATTTATTTTTCATTTGCCTATTATATGTGAATTATATCTGTCATATGTGATATATAAAAGCAGTCTATTATGCTTTACTTTAATGTTGGGCGACTTACAATCCCTCGGGCTCTGTCGCACTCGGCATAAATATCGTCTTAATGCCCTTGATGCATAAATAACTATTATTCTTATGTATTTTGTTCTAATTTGAATTATAATTTTCAGAATTTTCTGCAAAACGAAGGTTCAATTCTGTTCATATGAAAATCGAATTTTCTCAACACATCTAGTTCCCTGATGCCAACGCTGCAACCGGACATATGCATCAAACTGTCAAACTTTTGTTCACAATAAAAGAACGTTTTGTTTTTCCAAAGCACTCTTCCAAAAAAATTAAATATTGTATTTTAGGAAAAATGTGATACTGAACCACCATGTGTGATATATCGTCGTAAAGAGAAAAAAAGACGTAATCTTAAAATCTCAAAATTAAAAATGACGCTCATAAGAAAAATTAAAGTTGCCACGTGTTTCTCTGTCATCTTAAAAGTTATTTAAAACGAGATGTCACATTCGAAATCTCCATTGAAAAGTGTTCGAATAATGTGTTAATTAGAAATGTCTAATACGACTAGTTTATCATGAAAAAATTAAAAACGAAAATCAAAAAGTTTCGTTTTTTTGCGATATTTTCAGAACTATTGATGATATTTTAAATTTCTTTTCAGATGGTTATTCAGCAGGGAAATTCGCAACTTTGCCCCCATTTAACCAACTTTCTCTCTCTTAAGGTAAGTGAGATCCCCATCGTGGCACTTGAAAAATGGACACCGTGTATAATACAACGTGCAAGGTTGGGGACACAAAATCCCTAGAATTGCCGGGTTCATACAGGAAAAATATCCCGGTTCTATAAAAATTGCATGCAATTGATCAGTTGGCTTTGAAGTGCAACTTTGCAATTTTCATTGCTCCATGTTAAGTGGCCTTTACAAGTGTTGACCAAACAACCGGGGGGGGGGGGCACTGTATATACAATAACATTCAGTCTGACAGGTCAAACGGTTATTGAATTAATCTATTTATAACTAGCCCAAAGAAGAAGGTATAGAAACAAAATGAAATCAAAACTTAATTCCCGGAATAGTCAATCCAATACTAGTTAGAGACATACCACAGATATATTCTTTACGTATATCTGTGGACATACTAATGATCGCACATGATCATTCTTTGCTTTGGGATTATTATCACAAACTTTTTGTGTTGCTTGTTACTCCTTTACAGCAGCTACTTCCATCACTTTGCTTCCCCAATATAGTAGGTACATTAATTTGTATTGCCCATGTTTCCGCACCCAGCGTACACTTTCTATTTGCCTCTATTAAGTATGCATACAAACGAATAGTTATAAGTTGTATTTATGTTCCTTACAAAATGATAACAAATATATTTGAAAACTACACAACCCCACGTGAACGGAATGTAAAACACATTTACATTTAATTCTACTACACTATGATACAACAAAAATTCAAAGAATAAGTGGAATACATTTAAAGTTTAGGTGCAGCTTTAAGGAGAGGTCCCAATTTTTGAGCAAGCATAATATTTCCGGTCACTTTCAATTTGCCCTTCATAAATGCTTGTTGCGGGTTCAATTTACCAACGGCTAATTCCACGAAATCGTCATCCGATACGACCAGTGTTGTATTCGGTTTCACATCTTTTCCCGCTCCTTCGTATATCGATGCCGATTTTAGATCCATGGCTAAAACGTAATCATTTGTAACGGTGTAGTATTGCAAACAAACTTAAACTTACTCCATTCTTTAACAATTTCTCCATCCTTTGTGATTTTCACTAAGAAAATTCCATTTACGCTCTTTGCTTTATCGGGTTGCACTTTCACTTGGTCATTAATATATTCAAAGACTGCATCGCTCTTCAAAGTACTTGCTGCCAATTTATTTTGCATTATTCCTGTCTTGATAGCCTTTAGGTCAACGTAAGCACCTGGAAATTATGATTACCTTATCAATAAATTTATGGATGACAATAGAGAATTAAAGGGAAAAGTGAGGTTATAAATAACCGGAGTAAAGTTCACAATTAATGAAACGTGAGAGGTAAATTAAACCCACTTGAATTTGTTGATAGGAAATAAAGTATCTTACCTGTAATAGCAGCGGTGCCATTCTCAACAACGATCGTTTCAAAATGAATTCGATTTCCATTTCTCCACATGTCCACGCGCAATGTTTGGCCTGGGATCACCACTTTCGTGAACCGTGCCTAAAAGTGTGACAATAAGGACGTGGAAAAACTAATTTCCCTTCTTACTTTAACCGCCCTAAAGAGCTTCCGGTCGTAAGACGCGAATGCACCCATTACTAACCGAACCGAAATACCCAACGTACACAAACCGTGCAAAATTGGTTTCTCATACCCGGCGATTGCAGAAAAGTTAGGATCGATATGCATTGGATTAATATCGCCTACACATGAGTCAGATTAAAAGTTAACGTCTAGTGCCTTACCGGATAATCTGTAAAGTGCCGCTTGGTCGATTGTTGTCTTGTAGGATAGGGATAGGTCGGGTTTACGGTCTGGTTTCGGTACACAAGGTACGATTTTGTTTCCAGTTCTGGGCCCTCCGAAGTTACCAGCGCCAACAGCAAACGTAACACACTGATTTCGCATAATCAACGCCCCTTGCTCATTGTAACTGTTAACTAAACGTTAAGTTTTAAAACTCAGATTTCAATTGCTGCACTAATCTTACTTTCCGTAACAATTGCGGCACCAGACCCCTTATCCAATGTCTCTACGATTTTGGGATTGCTTAGTAATGTACCGGCCTCGGGAGTGCTATTGTAGATCTCTAGGTATTGTTCACCATGAAGCATATTTTCAAGAGAAATTGATTTTCCGGGTATTGTATTAAGTTGTGACGAAGACATCACCGCTTGCAAACTAGGTAAAATGTAAAAAGACGGAATTGAACCAAAGTTCTCGTGATTTTCGTACAACAACTTTAACTCCTCTGGATTCTGAACGGATGCCCCCACTAATTAACAAAACACATTATCTTTGTCAAGCAATTGAAAGAAGTACCTCCGAGCGCGTACAAAATTAGATCTTTAGAAGAAAACGTAAATATATCGCCTTCTCTGGATGAGGTGGGTGGTTCTTCCCCTTGCCTTAAATGCTCCAGTTTTTCCGCCAAATCTGCAAGAGATGCCGATAGTGAAACTCGGGGAACCGCATTTTTCATGTCTGTAATCTCTGGCCATTTCGCTTCCACATTTTCAATTGTGGCAGGATCGGTGATACGTTGTCGAATAAGGCCACCTTTAGAACGGCATATTTGTGACTTCCCGGCCCATCCGGCGGCCGATTCTATTATTGTACCATTCTCTTGACAACTATCGTGGCACAAATAAGCCTGCAAACATATTACCATAAATAACTATGATATACAAAACCAGTGTGTCAGTCCTTAAAATGTGTACAGCCTTTTTTTTAAATTATTTTAATACTTAATAATAATAATAATATTTTTATTCCATGGACCGTGGTATAGGTATAGGACATGTCAAATACACATAATTACTAACAGACAAATAATATCACAGTTAAGCATGTTCAAGGAACTCTTTGATATTGTAAAAACAGTGATTATTTAAGTATAGAAGTAATCTCTTATTAAAGTTATTTAGTGTATTGCAGCATTTAATTTGTTCGGGTAATTTGTTAAACATTTTTACTCCCAGTACTCCGAAGCTCTGGATAGGACACATAGGAAATTGTAACTGGGAATTAGTTTATAATTTACAGTTGTAACTGGGAATTATGCTAATTTACAGTTGTAACTGGGAATTATGCTAATTTACAGTTGTAACTAGGAATTAGTTTATAATTTACAGTTGTAACTAGGAATTAGTTTATAATTTACAGTTGTAATTGGGAATTACACTAATTTACAGTTGTAACTGGGAATTATGCTAATTTACAGTTGTAACTAGGAATTAGTTTATAATTTACAGTTGTAATTGGGAATTACACTAATTTACAGTTGTAACTGGGAATTAAACTAATTTACCGTTGTAACTGTCAAGGATAATTCCCAGTTACAACTGTAAATTAGTGTAATTCCCAATTACAACTGTAACTTACAAAATAATTTCCTATGTGTCCTATCCAGAGCTTCGTACAGTACAAAGGGTGAGCTTAAGCCAATGTTATATTTGGTGTGCGGAATTCTGTAAAAGTCGTTGTTGCGCAGATTATGATTATGAATGTCTTTGTTTTTATTTAATGTATGTGAGTATCTGAAAATTAGTTTGCATGTTTCTAAAATGTATAAGTTGGTTAAAGATAAAATGTTGAATTGTTTGAATGAATTTTTGGAACATTCGCAATCGTCCTAATAATACGTTTTTGTGCAACAAGAACTTCGTGAGAGTAAGTAGATGTGCCCCACAAACATATCCCGCATCGAAGGATAGTGCTCACCAGAGCACGGTAAATGTTTATTAATTGCGCAAGCCTTATAACATTTTTTAGATTTCTAAACAGATAATTTAAGGAGCTCAGCCTAGCAGCCAGCTTCTCACAGTGCTTTTTCCAATTTATATTGTGGTCAATATGTAGTCCCAAAAATTTGGTTTCGTCTACATGCTGCACCTCTCCACCCTGTATTTTTAAAGTCAATATATTTGTTGGTTTTTGGAAGTTATGAAATCTAACAAAATTAGTCTTCCTTCCATTCAATACCAGAGAATTGTTGCTGAACCAGTTGTGTAGTTTGTCAAGGTTCTCGTTGCATAATTTTTCGAGTTGCGTCTGATTCTTATCTGAAAGCAATAGGGAGGTATCGTCCGCGTATAGGAAGTGGGCTATACCGACACCAAGATGAGGAGAAATGTCGTTGATGTAGAAGAGAAATAATGTGGGACCCGGCACCGAACCCTGGGGAACACCAATGTCTGTTGATTTTTTCTCAGATTGAAATGTTTGTTTATATCCATTTGTGGTATTAGATATCGAGACTATTTCATAGGATTTGGTAATTACTTCTTTGTTTCAAGAGTTCTGAGGGTTCCCAAAATTTTTAATCGTTTCACCTGAACGTTTTACCTAAATCACTTTTTTTCATTTCAAAAACTCAAAATATAACTATCAATAATTTAAAATACAGAATATAATCCTCATTTTAAAATTACAAAATTTAAAAAAAAATTTTTCCATGAGAGGCAATCATTTATTACCCGAATGCCGGATGAGGTTCATTTTTTATATCCAGTTGTTATAGAATGGAATGGGACCTTGTAAATGAAATCAAACCATGAAACAAAAGTATTTGATACATCACAACAATTACAATCAGTGCCACAGCGAGTTCTTTTTGAACCACCTTGCACTCCAAAACATATTCATACCAGAAGTAAAAATAGGTATGTATTTACCAGTTTTTATAAATAAGGTTACATTTTTGATTTTATTTTAGTTACCATAGTCATCGGGTACCCCCAAAAAAACATACACATTAAAAATAATTTAAATTGTTAATTCACTTATACACTGGGTCCAAGATAAGGATGTGTATCATGGAGATCTCAGACACCGTAGAAGATATGACAGTGGTCAAATTAGGGCAAAGGTTTGCAATAAAAGGGTTAGTCACATGCAGTAAGGAAAACCTGAAAATTCCGACTACTTCCCAACATATGCCAGAAAAAACTAAATTTGCCCTGATGTTATTTGAACAGATACAAGACAGCACTGAGAGAGTTTCAATACAAGGTTTCATTTCGGAGAAATCATCAGCTTTATTTTTTGATATGGCTCGCAAAAAAGTACCTACTGTATTGAATAGCATTTTTTATTAAAATACAACGATGTACGGTACAAAAAACAAAAATTGAACACTTTGTTGGTTTCAACAGCATGGTGCGCCAGCGCACAACGCCATAATCGTGAGAATACATATCACACATGTTAAAGTGCCCAAATAATGCTCAAGCCATTTTGTTCTAGCTTCAAAGGAGTTACAGCAAATGGAAAGAACCGGCCATTTATCAGTTTTTCTCTCTAGTTAAAAAAACAAAAGACGGCAGCGTATTTCTGGCATCGGTAATAGAATAAGCATGAAAAAAGAGGTCACTTCGTTTATCTGCGCTAATATAATAAGAAAGTTAACCATTTAATCCCATCGAAATTGGACCACACTGTACATGCCTTGTTATGGCACTGGCTACAACCTAATTTTAACAAGTTAAAAAGTAATCGTAAACGATTTACATAAAGCGCATTTCCACTTGCATTCATTTCCCATTTGTAAGATGCAACTTCTGTTAAAATCGTAAAAATCCGACCACAAATATGAAAGATAGCGTTGCATATGGGCAATCCATTTTTGACGTGCTACTTCAATTTCAGTTTATGAGAAGAATTTCATTTAAATGCTTTTCTAAATAAGAAAATTGCATGCGCAAACCTAAATTTTGAAACTAATGTTAAATTTTCCTTTGTTCCAAGCGCCTAAGTATCAAATTTCACTTAAATGCTTCCATAGATAAAAAAGTTGGCACTGCGCATGCGCAAAATAAAATCTTGAAACTGGCGCTAGATTTTCCTTTATTCCATGTGCCTATGTATCAAATTTCATTTAAATTTTTCCATAAATAAAAAAGTTGGCACTGCGCGTGCGCAAAACCAAATTTTGACATTGGCGTCTGATTTTCCTTTATCCCAAGTGCCTATGTATCAAATTTCGTTTAAATTCTTCCATAAATAAAAAAAGTTGGCACTGCACATGCGCAAAACCAAATTTTGAAATTCGCGTTTGATTTTCTTTCATTCCAAATGCCTATGTATCAAATTTCATTCAAATACCTTTATAAGAAAAAAAGTTTGCAATTCGGTTTATAAATGGTCGAGATGCGAAAAGGGCACTGTGCATTTTGAATCTATTCTAATCAACTTTTGGCATTGCGTATTATATGACTAAAGCTATGCCCATATTGAATTTCATGCAATTCAGTTCATAACTAACGGAGATCTAAAAGCGATCGGACATTTCTAAACAAAATTATCGTTCACATGGACAGATAGATGGACAGACAGACAAAGGAACAGACGGACAGACCAACAGGCGGAGGACAGACAGCAATACAAAATTATAAACGATCTCTAGGATCGTTAATAAACGGCAAAAGTGTAAAATTATGGAACACGTAAAAAACGGTTTTTTGTTTTTTTTACAATAACTTTTTTTGTAAGCGGTACAGAAAAAATTCCTTCCTTGGTACAAGACTCGACACCATAACGAACCAAATAGCGAAAAAAGTAAAACAATCGCTCTTAAGATAAAGAACTAGTAGCGTCGCAAAACGAGCGGACGGACGGACGGACAAAGTGGCCACAATAGCGCATTTTTTGTGGAAATGCGCTAAAAAGGGAAGGGGTTAATACAAGGTGGCTTGGAGACCCCGTAAAACAAAAATTATAAAACAAAAATATTAGATGCGCCACAGAAGTTACAACTCTAGCAATAGATCATGGCCGCTTGAGGTTTTTATTAAAAAATTGTTATTTTAAAACACAGGAGGGGTTCACTGTTATACTACTAAAGGTACCCTCCAGGTAAAGTGCTAAAAACCTGCTGAAACTCAGTTGGGATACTTACTGAATGTCAACTGCACAAAAAGGAATTTAGTTGTTTTTGATATTAAGAAAAAAAACGTGTTCCTAAAATCACTCTTTTGATGTGTTTTTTTGGAAATTTAACAAAAAAGCATCTGGTTCAACATTGGTAACTTCAAAAGGTTAAGCCTGATTCATATCACGGTAAGATCACCGTCCGATGAATTATTTTAGCGGGTATTTCTTATGAACATGTTCTGACCGATAATGTCAATTGGCCTTATAGGAATACAGGCTATAATAATTGACCATACCGTGACGTGACCGATAATGTGAATCAGCCTTTAACAAGGCCTTTAGTCATCAATCATTACCTTGCCCAAAGCACTTTCTGAAAAGATCCTAATAATTTCCCAAAATTTCCAAGGATAATAATAATACTTTTAATTAGTGTAAGACAATTGCACAATAAACCATACTCCCTTGAAGAGACAAATACTTACAACAACAGGTGCAATCAATTCCGGTTTCAATTCCTGGTACAAGTCTTCAGGAAGAAGACCTTGTGTAAGTCTGCTACCGGCAGTGGGAACAATTACATTGCAGTACACATTCTTTGCTGCACCCTCAATTGCGAGTGTATTAGCTAAACCTACTACGCCCATTTTTGCAGCCGAATAATTGGCTTGACCAAAATTGCCATAAAGACCCGAACCCGAAGATGTCATAATAATTCTACCATACCCTTGCTTTTTCATAACCGGAAATGCGGCCTGTGTTGTCTTGAAACTTCCCTTCAAGTGCACACTTTGAATTATATCTAAAAATGTTATAAAACTACATCAGACGATTGTAATAATGAATTGTACTTACCCCAATCATCTTCAGTAAGGTTTGCAAAACTTTTATCTCGTAGAATACCAGCATTATTTACAAGGATATCCACCCGTCCGTAGTTATCAAGGGCAGTTTTAATAATTTTCGACCCCTCGGTTACAGAATCATAGTTGGCAACTGCGGTACCACCTGTAATACCTACGTAATTACTGCAAAAATGACCAACCTTACTAACCTGCTTGTTTAATTTCATTAACAACGACATCCGCCGCTTTCTGTCCACTTCCTCGTCCATGAGGATCGCCACCTAAGTCGTTTACAACAACCTTAGCACCTCTGGATGCGAACAACAAAGCATACGCTCGTCCTAAACCCGCACCAGCACCAGTAATAACCGCAACTTTACCATCGAATCTCAAATTGGACATTTTGTGTTCAAGCGAAACGTAGGTCAGAATTCAACTGTGGATATCAGTTCCGGAATAAAGTTGCCAGTCATACACACATAAAATTTAAAAGTGACCAAAGTTCAGATGTGGCAAGTCACTTATTTATCAAGAGAAAGTTATCAAAAAGTTATGACCTCTATTTGCTTTATTTATCAGTTAAAAAAATGTTATAACCTCACTTTTATATACTGAGTATTTCCAAAACGGATTTAAACTAGTATATTGTCACACCCTGTATAATTAGGTAATCTAAATAGGTATTTGCCCAAAGATTTTGGAACAAATCCTCCTGTACTTATCAAATCAGTATGGTAGAGTACGTAGATTACCCATTATATTATAATGAAAGACATGATCATACCGATTAGTTTTACTATGGGCCTTTACGATCATTCAACTAGGTTTGTAGATTTTCCTATGATTACTTTTGCAAGTTTCTGTAAACCCCCCGTAGACTGTAAACCACCTATAAGCTGATCCTGACCACTATAAATTGGTACAATGTTTTACAGTCTCGGTCCAGTAGTAGTACTTTGAATCATTTGAAGGAATAGGAACTGGGTGAACTAGGTCATACTGAATGGAATGGACCTATAGTTAGAATAGGCCCCTAATGGCTTGGTCAGCAGTAAACCGGTTTAGAATAAAATTTATTCGCAAATACCCATTTTTAGATTTTTAGAAATTCAAATATCTTGGCTAGGTACTCATAATGCAAATGTTAAATACACAATATATTTGTCATAATTATATTATATGCATTATAAATATTTAATATTCAAAATATTAAAGGCCCATAAGTTCAAATTGTATACCAACTTAAAATTCACCAACAAGAAATCCCCAACGTTCGTTTATTTTCGTACGTAACGGTCCTTTAATTGAAAAACAAAACAAATTCATTTCCTAACCTATAAGAACTAAAGCATTCTGTGTCAAAGTCAAAAAGAAATTATTGTGTGATTGCTTATCAGTCGCGTATGTTTAAAGGATATTTACGAAAATGAGCGTCTCTGTAGGCTCCACTGCAACAATCGAAAATGTCGCCGCAGACAGTGAAGAAGTCGGACCTCAACCACTTTCCAAATTAGAAGTAGGTAGTGATGTTTATTCGAAGTGACTCACCCCCATTTTATAGGGAAACGGCATTACCGCCGCCGATATAAAGAAGTTGAAGGAGTCCGGTTATTGCACCGTTGAGTCTGTGGCATACGCACCGAAGAAGTTTTTGTTAACGATTAAAGGTATTTCGGAGGCGAAAGCCGATAAAATACTCGACGAAGCGACGAAACTCGTACCCATGGGATTTTCGACCGCCTCCGATTTTCATGTCAAGCGATCCGAGGTGATATTCGTGACGACCGGTTCTAAGGAGCTCGACCGTCTGCTCGGGGGCGGCATTGAAACGGGGTCGATTACTGAAATTTTTGGGGAGTTTAGAACGGGAAAAACGCAATTATGTCACACTTTGGCTGTAACATGTCAAGTAAGTATTGTGTTGCTGTCGATTGGAAAATAATGTAATTATTGAGTTCGTGTTATATTACAGTTAGGGCTGGATAGCAATGGAGGAGAAGGGAAGTGCTTATACATAGATACTGAAGGCACCTTTAGACCTGAACGAATCCTCTCCATAGCAGACAGATACAAGTTGTCCGGTCAACGCGTTTTAGATAACATCGCCTATGCCCGTGCTTACAACACAGACCATCAAATGAAATTACTAGTGCAAGCATCGGCAATTATGGTCGACTCTAGATACTCATTACTCATAGTAGACAGTGCAACTTCATTATATCGTACAGATTATTCCGGAAGAGGGGAATTATCAGCTCGCCAGATCCATCTTGCCCGTTTTTTGAGGATGTTACTAAGGCTCGCTGATGAGGTGAAGTACAACCGCTAATCTGCTCTCTTACAGTACATTTTGTTTTAGTTTGGAGTTGCAGTGTTGATTACTAATCAAGTTGTCGCGCAAGTAGATGGGGCAGCTATGTTTAATGCGGATCCTAAAAAACCCATTGGCGGAAATATTATTGCTCACGCTTCTACCACTCGGCTATACTTACGTAAAGGGAGAGGGGAAACACGAGTTTGCAAAATTTATGATTCACCTTGTCTTCCTGAGTCTGAAGCTATGTTTGCTATAAATGCCGATGGTATTGGAGATGCCAAGGAATAATTATGTTTTTTCTTATTCATTTCAATTATTTGTGAATTTTAGGTTTTAAGTTGACAGAGATTAAGTATAATTATTCATTATAGATTTTGACTACAATGTTGTAATAATAATTTAGTGTTTGAATTTTGTTAAATAAATGATTAATTTTTCCATTTTTGGAATTAAATGTGACGCCTACCTACAAAACAAGTTACTGATTCAATAATAATATAATAGCTACTGGGCAAGTCTGGGTAAAAATTAATTCACAAGAATCTAATTGTAATTTATATGATCAGTATATCAATTCATGATCATGAAATCTTTATTCTAAAGTTTTTTTTTGGGAAATTGCCCATACAAACAAATTTGTTGATCTTGCCTACTGCAACTTCTATCGCAAATGAGAATTCACCAGAATAAAAAAACAGGGTGCTTCAGACAGAGATTGGGAATCTCCAAGTAGACATCTGGATTTACGTGTATTGTTTTTCCCCTTTCCCACTTCAAAGTAAACTCTGTTCAATGAATGCAGAATAATTTATTTTAATTTATTGTCATTAATAATATTTTGTCTGCGTTTAAATGACAAAATCTTCTGAAGGGCGCCTAACTTTATGCAACCAAAATAATTCTTAAAATACAAAGATCTTGATTTGGCTTCACACTTCTTAAACTGTTACTGGCACTATACCAATTGATAATATCAACTTTTTCTTCAGTT
Organism: Photinus pyralis; assembly: GCF_008802855.1. Classification (NCBI taxonomy): domain Eukaryota; kingdom Metazoa; phylum Arthropoda; class Insecta; order Coleoptera; family Lampyridae; genus Photinus; species Photinus pyralis. Next base: position 5,777,018 of record NW_022170249.1, read on the forward strand.
GAATCCATCGAACATAAACGAAAATAAAAATATGGAAGCCACAGCAATAATCAGCCAGATCTTTGTTTCAAGAAGTTATCTTGGTTGCATAAAATAAGGCGCCCGGAAAGAAAAACACAACACTAAATCTCCGTCTACCCATGTTAATGAATTTATAATCCACTTTAATGATGTCGTAAACGAGTGCATTTGTTGTGACAACACACTACCAGTTTTGTATTACTCAAAAATATGCGACAAACATTATTTACAGTGAGCAAAGCTGACAATCACTTGCACGTCACCAAAGACCATTCTAAATTAAAAGAAGTTTAAACGATTAATTTCACAATTTAATAAATAGAAGGTGTAGGTTAAAAATTCAATAAAATAGCCACTATATATTAAATATTATAAATGGTTACAAACAAATCAATCTCACCAATAATTTATAGCAGTCAACCTAAAAAAGTATGCTATTTAAATGAAGCATTGTGGTGGTTTAAAACTATTAAAACACTACAATTCCCCCATTTAAATTTAAAATTTAACAAAACTATAACATTATATATACAATAAATAGTAATTTTAGTGCAACAATTTTAAAATAGCATATTAGGTAAATAGAATTTACATTGTAGATAGAAATAAAAAACCAACATCGACAATTTGAACAATCACAGGGAATGTGAAAACATTAATGCATAAACACAAGGAATTATTGTTGGTCGTTACCTCAGAATTTTCGATTCAGTCTTTTTAGTTTTTTTTAAAAAAATGGAGGACCGCTCGAGAGTAAGTAAATAGTGCATAAAACATCGATACAAAAGTATCCAACACCGAAGTCTGTCATTTTTTTTGCCGAATATGAGTTTAGTAAATAAATAACGGGCTCTATAATCGCATATCTAAAATAATTATTTTTCTCAACTTGACTCAGGCACAAAAATTTCAATGTTTTCTTTCATATTTTGCTTTTGTTGGCGCATGGCTTTTCGCCGTTCTTCTAGTAATTGTTTTCGCTTAGCTTCCCTTTCTTTATTTGCTTCGATATTTGTTTTACTTGTAATACGAACAGCCTTACGCGTTTTATTAGTATTAGTTCCATTAGAGAGACTTTTTGTAGGTGTGGGCTTATCCAACTAAAAAACGGTCTATAACGGAGAGAATTTGGTGAATGTACTTACCTCTTTCCAATTATTTAATCGTATAACATCAATTTCACTAAACAGCTGATCTATTTGTTCGACCTGAAGTAAAACCATATCCCAAAAACCTTGCAGGTCTTCGTTTGTCGTTGGAAACGCCTCACCCGATTTCTAAAATAATGTTATAGATATCGGCCATGTATGATTCGGTGGTAACATACCTGTGTGAGATTATTCGTGCACAACCCCTTGAATTGCTGCATTTTTTGTGATGTTAAAAGACGAGCTTTCCCCGAAGCTGACCGCAACTTTCCCTTAATTTCCTCAGATAAATCTTCCGTTTCTTCCAGCTCCTTTTCGACTTTATCCGCCATTCGAAGAAGGCGAACGGTTTCCGCTTCCAGTATGCGCAAGAAGTAGTGGCCATCTTTGACTGATTTGAAAGAATTAATAAATGCCACAATTAAATGAGGAACGAAAAGGATACATTTTAGAATGAACGATAACAAATTTTGCAATAGCATTGTACACTTATCAATTTGAATGTCACATTTTTAAATCTGTCAAATTTGAAGTTACTCTAATTAAAAAAATTTGCTTATTACCTTACAAGGCTATCATATCATATCATGAAGTTTACTGTTTACTGAGATTTACTTAGGCAAATAATTTACAATGGTAAGATAATTATGAAAGCACGTACTATCTCGGTTCAGAGCAGTCCATGCCAACAGTGACTTCTATTTTACAAATTTCTAAATCGAGAAAACCTCAAAAAGTCCTAAAAAACAAGACACGCGTCAGCAATGTGGATGGTTTCACACAAGCAGCGATTTGGAACTCCATCTATGACATGATCCAACACAGTAAGTTAAAACATACATTGAATGTAGATAGCGTTTATGTCAACTGTGCAAAGACTATTATATATTGTTGCAAGGCTTGTTTCCTTTTGCAACTAAAAATTTGTTATTTCAGAAACAAACCTTCAAAATAGTATGCTGCTGGTGAGATGGCATTAGAAAATGGACATGTGGGACTATGGTTACCTCCCTACTATTGCAGTTTCAATCCCATTGAAGATATATGTGCGCTCGCTAGGCCGTTTTCAGGTAAAATGCCGATTGTAAAAATTCCTAGCTCTATTTATAGAGCAATTTTAACGAATTTTGTATGGTAGGTCCCTCTAATACAAGCGAACAAAATGCATACGCAGAAAATCGGACTGCGCATGCGCAAAACGCAACTTTTTTATTTAGGTACTGAGCAATTTGCCCCAGATTTGATTTATAGGTCCCTCTTATAAAACCAAAGTGCATGCGCAAAAATCAACATTTGAATCCAAATTAACGGTTTTGGCCGTAGGGGCCAAATCTCATTTTTCGAATTTTGTATACCTTTACAAAAAATTAATAATTTCACTAATATTCAAGGTATTGGAACGGTTGGCACAGCGATCGAAAGGGAAAGATGATCGTATGACACTTTCATTGCCTGAAAAAATTCAAAAGAGTGAAAGGGGACGCCAAAGTGAAAATTAAAAAACAAATAAAAATGAGCGCAAAATGGGCACTTGTCGCATATGAAAAATATGAAAAAGGCAAATTTCTTTTTAAAGCAAAATTTATTATTTCTTTTTTTTTGCTAAAATCGACGTTAAACTACAAAAAGTTTGGCGGAGATTTGAGGTCCCTAAGGGATTTTTTTGGGGACTCAAACATCGATATTTGTAAAAAATCGCATACATGAAATGCATGGAACAAAAACGACATTGCACACAGTATCCAAAACCGATTAAGTATGTCTTACACCGAAAAAATGAAACACAAACATAAAAAATACCCAATTTTCGTCGGAATTTGTGTGAAATCAACATACGCTAACGAAGTCTTAAAATGCGAAGCATTTTTACCAACCCCATATGCTGAGTTTTACTAAAAAAAGAGACTATCGATATATTGGTGCTTTTTTGAGCCGAATCAAAATTCTTTTCCTTTGTTTTTCGCATTTTATAAAATTCCAACGTTACTTAAAAACAACCCCAACTACATTCTCACAAAAATTATGAAAAAAACAAGAAATTCTATACGGTAAAACAATATATAACAGCGATTACTAACAAAACAGCGGTAGTTTGTCCCTAAGGGACTTTTTTGGGGACTCAAACATCGATATTTGTAAAAAATCGCATGTATGAAATGCATGGAACAAAAACGAAATTGGACACAGTATCCAAAACCGATTAAGTATGTATTACACCAAAAAAATGAAGCACAAAGACAAAAAATACCCAATTTTCGTCGGAATTTGTGTGAAATCAACATACACTAACGAACTCTTAAAATGCGAGGCATTTTTACCAACCCGTACGCTGAGTTTTACTAAAAAAAGAGACTATCGATACATTGGTGCTTTTTTGAGCCGAATCAAAATTCTTTTCCTTTGTTTTTCGCATTTTATAAAATTCCAACGTTACTTAAAAACAACCTCAACTACATTCTCACAAAAATTATGCAAAAAAAAGAAATTCTATACCGTAAAACAATATATAACGGCGTTTGCTAACAAAACAGCGGTAGTTTATTCATAGATTATAAGGAATTTAGCGTGAACCAATTTTTGAAATACAGATTTAGAGAAAATGTGAAATCAAAGCAAAAATAATTTTCTCTGTTGCCTCCAATTAGAAAAAAAGTAACTGAGCCAGTATACAACTTACTCGTGTCATCTGCACATTCCTCATGAGAGGTTCCATTCTCCTTTGACACATCCGTCTCTTTTCTATGTCCATTCAGTTTGTTTTCTTCGTTCAAAGTCGGCACCGTAATACTTTTATGTAACGGGACGTCATTACACTTTTTAGGACTAATTATAGGTAGTTGCGCCCGGAATTCCGGCCGTAAATGCCTTAATACTGGAAGCGTCGGACTACTCGTACTCTGCTTTATGCTACTTTCACTATGGTCGATTTCGAAAAATTTATCGCTCATCGATTGTGAATGTTTTTCGCTATTGTTTATGTTTGAAATGCTTTTATCGGATTCCGATTCTGAAGATCTACTTTTTTGGCGTTTAGTGATGAAGAAGCCTTGCGCCAGCGCTCCGGGGCCGTATAATCGTTCTACGCGTTGCTGGATGAAGGATTTTTGCTGAATGCCGTTACTCAATTCTTTGTAGGATGATTCGGATACTGTTTTACTAGATCCATTTGTCATGTATGTAGAATTCCTAGTTTCCAAGGACATGTACCTGAAATTGTTGTGATTTGTAAAAAGCAGAGTTTGTATACTTAAAACAAAATGCATTTTATGTTTAATTATGCTTAAAAATAGTTTAAAACCTAAATTTAATGCTTTCATTTTTTGACACCCTAAGTTTAAAGGATGTGAGGATCTTTATATGCCCCGTCCCATCTATGAACGCTTCTTATCAAACAATTTACTAATAAATCTACAATGATAATAGTTTATCATTCAATTTTTCCTAAAATTACAATTTTAATTTTCTGCGAAGAGTGCTTTGGAAAAACAAAACGTTCTTTTGTTGTGAACAAAAGGTTGACTTATTTCAAGTAGTGTAATTTACGTTTGTGCTAGATTTATTGCTAAAATATTATTTCTTCTTAAGTATTTTGTTCTAATTTGAATTATAATTTTCTTGCAAAACGAAGGTTCAATTATATTCAGATGAAAATCTCAACTCAACTAGTTCCCTGCCAACGCTCTAACCAGACAGATGGATCAAACTGTCATACTTTTGTTCACGATAAAAGAACGTTTTGTTTTTCCAAAGCACTCTTCCCGAAAAATTAAAAAGTGTCTGAATAATGTTTTTTTGCGATATTTTCAAAACTACTAAAGATATTTTTAATTTCTTTTCAGATTATTATTCAGCACGAAAATTCGCAACTTTGCCCCCATTTAACCAACTCTCTATCTCTTCAGGTAAGCGAGATCCCCATAGTGGCACTCGAAAAATGGACACCGTGTATACGTGTGTATTGGGAGAGTGTAACTTGATAATAAAAATCACAACTCCTGCCATAACTACTGAAATCCCTGGCACATGTGCTGCTCTAAGGATAGATTAAACAAAAATAAATAAAAAGAAAGCAATGGGAAAGAGTGAAATTTAAATTTTTCTAATGACTCAAAATCAAAATACATATAACGGTTGGCCCTTAAGCATTATGCGAATTTATTCTTTTTCCTAACAAAATTGGCGCATAAAACGATTTGGTCCATTTTGGGTAACGCCCTGATTAATTTTTGATAGTTGCACATAAGCCATAAACTTTCAAATAGCAAAAAGTCGAAGTTGATACGAGGTCTAGGGACTGAGTATAGGGCAGAACGACGGACAGACGGACGGAAAAGTGCTCCACTTTCGTGGACTGTAGAGCTGGCGGTCACAAACATATCCTACGATGTTTTTCGGTAAAAGGGAAATAAGACACATCTCAAATAGATATATTGGTTACATTAGTTTGGATTTAACTCACCAGGCGCTTAAATAAAAAAAGAGCAGACTATTTTAAACAACCATGTAGTGTTTAAATCTGTGCTATAACCGTGAGAAAAATTTACCTTCTTCTTATAAATCAAGTGTTTTGTTTATTTTATACAGGTATAATAAAAAAAAAACCAACAAAGAAGGATGTGATACTCGTACCTTGACTGTGTTTCGCTAGGATGTCCATTTTTGACGCAGCCATCGACAGTATCATTACAGAACATACTGCTGATGAAACTGTTGCTTTCCTGGCTCGTAAAAGTGCTAGAAATTTGTGATGATGTGTACACCTCGCGCCTGGTTTCAATTTGTTCTTCCATGTTTTTAGGCTTTGGTGATGTTAGAGGAGTATATTTATGATGCGGTAAAGGAACAACGTTAGGAGGTGATAGTAAATTATTGCGTATTTGATAAGTGGAGGTGAGTTTGCTTAAACTTGGATCATCGTGGCGTCTGTGAGGGGAAACGTCTCGCGATTTTGATAGACGCTCAGGATCGTAATTTGTGCTCGTGGAGTATCCACTGACGGTGCATGCGAGGCTAAGATATGACGGTAGATAAGGTTGAGGTTCGGGTGTACTGATGGTGAGACTGCGTAACGTGCCCACTGATGATTGTTCGGATCGATCTAGAATATTAAAATAAAATTAATCTAAATAAGTGGAACATATTTTAAGAGGATGTGGGCGAAACCTTGAAATTATAATAATTCAAACCTACTACGCTATCAAGCGAAAAACAATAACCAGTCACAATAGGCTAATTTGGAGCATTATCTGATGTTAATTTACACGCGTTTCATAATGCGCTACAAAATTAATGTATAAGAAGCAGCGAGATACATTAAGCAACTAATTACAGGCAGTTTGGCATTAAATTGATATTTTTTCATACAATTGTCAACCCGTACTTCAGGAAACAAGGCAAGAGAAAAACAACTATTAAGATAAGTAGGTTAAATACACATCTCCTTTTTATATTCCACTTAAAAACCTTTTATTTCTTTTATACTCAAAGATCTATCATTTGTCTCTCTAATTCAAAAGGTTGTGGTGTTCAATTTATCAAATTTGAAAAAAAAGTGGAATGGGGAAACAGTCAATTAATTTCCCTAAAAAGTCTGTCAAAATACTCAAATTTGCAACAAATTATTTTTGTGCTATTTATTGTCAAGGGACACACAAATTTCGTGGTTGACTCTGTATCAAGATTTGCTCTTACCCTGTGGGTGGATGTCACCCCTTGTCTGGGTGAAAAATGTTGTGTGAGAAATTTTTCAATTTAAAAAAAACCACATTTGCAGTCGGTTTTGTTTTATCGAAAAATCCATTCTTGGTAGACATATATAGGGTAGACCATATTGAATACTTTCTTATGGAGCTAGGGGCCTGAAGCTCAATTTTATAAATAGAAAATCACTGGCGCAAACAGAATTGAGCTAATCTCTAATCGGTTGGCCGCTAGGGGGCGTTTTTCAAATTTAGTCAATTTCCTTAATGGCCCGCAACTTAGAAAAGATAATTGATTTTGGCAAGAACTTTCCTTGAGCACTTTTTATGTAGAATCCATCCCGATACAATTTTATACAGGACGTTTGGTTTTTTTTCTATGACCGTAAACTACATTTTTTCATACGGACCAAAAAACAAAGAACGTGAAAACATGTGAATAAAATAAATAATATAATATACAGTGTGTCTCAGATCGCGTGGGATTGCATGGGTAACTTTGTTATTATTAAAGATAGAGCATTGGTTAAATGGGCAATGTTTTGCAGTTTTGGATGCTTATTTAAAATTTTCTTATGGAAATTCAAAATGTCGCATAGGTTCGACGTAAATTCAAAAAAACTAAAATTGGTCATTTCCTTGAATGTCTTATGTCATTGAAAGTATAAGAGATATAAAAAAAAGTTTTATATAGGTAAAAGTGACTGTCTTTAATACGCTTAATTTAGAATTGATGTAAAAAAAAATTCAAGATGGCCACTTTTGAGGAACATTTACCAACTTCCTAAAGTTAAATGGGCGCCATATTGGATTTTTAGATTACTTGATAGATTTTTTAATTCTCTTTTCAACGAGCCATCATAACATAAGATTGAAAATAAGATACCAATTATATTAACGGTTTTTGTATTTTAATCAAGTAGGCTGTGATGAATTAAAAAAAAAACAAAACAAAATCTATTCGAGGCAACAAAACAATGAAAATAATTACACCAGATGTTTAAAATACTGGCCATTATTAGTGAAACACACTTCAAGACAGTTTAGTTTAGGCAACGTGTTGCCATTGATGATTATTATTATTATTGTAGTGGTAGCTACTTCCACTTTACTTTTATTTTTTAATTAAGTACTTACTTTTATAATTTAATGTACTGTACATAATTCGTGAATTGTGACCTGAGCAGCCAGCTTTGTTGGTAGGTAGCATAAACCAACCCTTTCTTCGAAACATACGCTGTCGAGAAAAATCCTTTAAGGAAGGAATTGGAGAATTTGTAAATAATGGTGAGCAGTTACAGATCCAACGAAAATTACCGGTCCAATTACATGACTTCCCATTATGCCATAAAATACATTAATTAAAAAAAATATTACTTGATTTCGGCGTGAAATTCAACGTGTAGGTTTTCCTATGACGAGTATAGTGTTCATTATGTCGATGTTAACACTCCGCAGTTAGAAAAATAAGATTCATCTGTCCATATACTGCGCCCCTGATTTTTTAAACATCTAATGTAATTATTTTCATTGTTTTGTTGGCTCGAATAGGTTTTGCTTTGTTTTTTTTTAATTCATCACAGCCTACTTGATTAAAATATAAAAACCGTAGATATAACTGGTATCTTATTTTCAATCTTACGTATTGATGGCTCGTTGAAAAGAGAATTAAAAAATCTATCAAGTAATCTAAAAATCCGATATAGCGCCTATTTAAGTTTAGGAAGTTGGTAAATGTTCCTCAAAAGTAGCCATCTTGAATTTTTTTTTGACATCAATTCTAAATTAAGCGTATCAAAGACAGCCACTTTTATATAAAACTTTTTTTTATATCTCTTATACTTTCGATGATATAAGACTTTGCTGACTTCACCAGTACCATTCTTGATAATACAGGTCAGGTAGATGTCTTATATACGGACTTTAGTAAGGCTTTTGATACTATCGATCATATAATAATTATTGAAAAGCTTAAAGGTTACGGATTTTCAGAGCTGCTAATTAATCTTTTCTCTTTGTATTTGACAAATCGTAAACAATTGGTAGCGTTTAACGGCTTTAGGTCGTCTACATTTATAGCATCATCAGGGGTTCCTCAAGGATCCAATCTAGGTCCGCTTCTATTCCTTCTATTCATTAATAACATCTCAGATTGTTTTTCCACGAATTATCTTCTTTTTGCGGATGACCTGAAAATATATACACAAATCATGAATATTAATAAATGCGTCGAATTACAGCAGCAGTTAAATAACCTTTCCATTTGGTGCAAACGTAACTTATTGGACCTAAATATCTCCAAATGCAAGATAATGTCATATAGTCGAAAGCGTGATATTATTAACTACCAATATTGTATCGATGGAACTCCTTTATCTCGTGTCACTGTGACAAAAGATTTGGGAGTGACATTTGATTCAAGGTTGTTATTTACGGAACATATCCATTCTATTTGTACTTCAGCTTCAAAAACGCTAGGATTTGTAATAAGGAACTCCAAATCGTTTAGAAACAATCAAGTACTTTTCCGACTATACTACGCCCTAGTAAGGCCCAAACTAGAATACTGCGACCTAGTTTGGTACCCCCATTATAAAAATCAGATCAATTGCATTGAAAAAATACAACGAAGGTTTTTAAAATATATATCTTATAGATTAGATGGGTTTTACCCCCAAAGAGGTTTTCCAACTGCTAGTCTCCTTCAAAGATTTGACATATTGTCACTGAAATGTCGCAGAGAAATAAATAGTATAAAATTTTTGTTTGGCTTAATCCATAATTTAATTGATTGTCCGCACTTATTAACTGGCCTACACTTCACCGTTCCGGTGCGCATTAATAGAAATGCTAGTACATTTACAAACCCCACTCCTAAATCTAATTTGTTGTGCAAAAATCCTTTATTTATAATCTCTTATAATTTTAATTTAATTTCATAAAATTGTGATCTTCATTACAGTTCTTTACCGGAAATGTTACGCTCGGTTATTAACATTAACAGTAATTAATTTTAATAGTTTCATAGAACATTATTTTTCCTATAATCAATTATGATTAATTAAACTTTTAGTATTACCTATTAGTCGCACTTAGTACTTATTCAAGAGGGCCGATAGATAATTTTTTCTTTTTCTCTTTGTTTGTTTGACTGTTTTTTGTTATTGGTTTCGGTAGTTTAAGTACTATTATCAATATTACTAGACATATTTTTTATTTTTGATTTATTTTTAACTCTATTGTACTCTGGCAAGTTGTAAAATGTTGTTTTTGCTCTGAAATTCGAAAGGTTATGTCTTTCTGTTGAGCAAATAAAGGATTATTATTATTATTATTATTATTATTATTAAGACATTTAAGGAAATTACCAATTTTAGTTTTTTTGAATTTACGTCGAACCTATGCGACATTTTGAATTTCCAAAAGGAAATTTTAAATAAGCATCTAAAACTGCAAAACATTGCCCATTTAACCAATTCTCTATCTTTAATAATAACAAAGTTACCCATGCAATCCCACGCGATCTGGGACACACTGTATAAATAAATAATAGACACCCAAGAAATTGTCGTTTTAAATAATCCTACCATCTTTTGTTTGCCATGGAAACCTAGATGTCTGCAATAAAAATATTTTAATGTATAAAACGCACTATTGCAAATAATATTTAATATAAATACTCGTATAAATATAACAAGTGCTACATCAAAATTTGACGCTCTTTTCAAAAACTCCAAAATATATGTCAAAATATATGTATAGGGTTGTCGGTATGAAAAAATGTAGTTTAGGGTCTTATAAAAAAACCAAACACCCTACATAAAAAAGTGTTCTAAGATTTTGCGAAAATCAATTATCTGTAGTAGTCTGATACGCAACCACTGCGCCACCGGCTTCGGTACGTTATGGGGCATATCCTTTGTGTAACACTTTCGATACCTTGTATATTTTCCCCGCTAATTGACCGTTGCCAAACTTATCAGCGACCCTGCATTATTCTTACAAAATGTTGCTGAACTAGGCAAAGCACATGGAATAATCTCATGCAAACATAAATCCAGAAACAAAAAAAATTATATCAACACATTAAGCTACCTGATAAATCGATGGAGACATCAGCATCCAAAGAACATGTGCCGATGGAATCCACTGAACGATCCATCTTAGAATCGGGTACAAATTCGGAAGAATTAGTCAAGGTGTTTGTAGGAGTTATGTCATCGTCACTCGACACGCTACATCTCGCAGTATTCGACTCGGAGTTGGAATATTTTGGAGACTTTGTTATAACGTGCCTGTGCGATTTTACAGTTTCGATTTGAGAAGCTCCCGACGGACTGGTGTGTTTACGTAACGACGCGTTCGGGTTAGATCGTAGGGAGTGCTGTCTGCGCGACTGGCAGTTTTTCCTAGATTTGTGCTGCACGATGGGATTGTTTTGGGAGACGTAATGGGTGGTGGCAAGGGGAAGGGAGCAGGGACGACGCGCCGCCGTTGGAGTCGTCGGTATTCTCGTCACTCCCAATAGTAGCACAGTGGAGCGATCATCTGGAAGGTCACTAGAGCCATCCAACATTAAAACAGAATGTCAAATGGTCGTGTGAAAACAAAAAATCAACACCAAGCATGCCAGAAAAGCAAACAAGCGCGTGCAAAATGTAGCAGAAAACCTCAAACCTTGAGTACGAGCTATACACCCAGAAAAGGACCAACTTATTGGAATAAGTACGTTAAGGTGCTCCGAGATGCTGTGGACGGTGCAAAAAACTGTGTTAAATGTGTGCACTCACAATGCATGCATAGAGGGCTTGTGAAACTAAACGGGCACCTGTTTCACTTGTGAGGGGAAGACGTAAACACTAAGGGCATTTGATGAGTCAACCCAATGGTTTTTCTTGGGACATTTGAGCTCTTTTACATATGGCCATAGACGCAATAATTAGATTTAATTGAATGCATAATTAGGCGCCGTTTAACACTAATACAAAATAAGAGTATTGCAAAAAACATCAAATTTATGCATTGAAACAACAAACAATTTTTTATTAGCTACAAATGTATTAAACACGAATTTTGACGAGCTCGTCCTTGCTCTTCCACTTAACCCATAAAGAATTCACCTCCAATAGAAGAAAATACCTACCATAGGAAGCTATAACGAAAGAAGTATCCTAATTAATAACACGCCAACTAATATTCTTTAAATAAATCATGTCAGTCGCGTGTGGACATATTAATTACGGCATATTATCTCAAATGATAGAACTACGTCGGATATAATCTGTTACCGACGTAATTTGTGTTTAATTTATAAGTTATTTCCGGTATTCTTGCTTAGTGAAGGATGTAATGAAGCTGCACAAAGGTCTAAGAAATCACGTTACAGAAATAATTACGTATCTTCAAAATAGTTTATACACAGATCTCCGACATAAGCAAACTTTAGTTTTGCGACACTAAATAACAATTTTACTTAATTGACCCCAAAATCTATCAATGCGCAAGGAAATAATGAAATGTTTACGCTCCGACGGTATTTAAATTAATTTTTATTAGAGCGTACATTTTTTATTTATTTGTTGATATAGCTGTTAATGTTAAAAGACAGGTTTTAAGTAAGTGTTTCGTTTTGGTACGATGGGTATAGGATTTCAATTGGAGGAGTACCTCAAGGATCCATAATAGGGCTTCTATTTTTTATCCGGTAATAAATTTGTTCTAAAATGTTTTGTTATTCCTCGTGAAATAGTCACACTTGGAAATTTGGCCTTTAAGTATTTAGAACGAATTTGTTGTGTGGCTCCAGCTTAATGTCAAACTACATATTATTAATTTATTGTTGTTATTAGCAACAAATTAGTACATAATTAACACTAATTTTTGGGATAGAGTTAGGATGGTCATTATAGACAGTCTCTGCCCAGACGAAATTCGAATCAAAAAGTGTTTGGAGCGCCAATACCAAAATTTGAAACAGCAAAAACGTTGCAGAAGTTTATGACTGTGGACGTTTCCCGTTCTCCCGATTTGGTATCATGGAAAGTTCTTGTTGATTTTGGGCAACTTTCGTATTCATTTGGTCATATAATAAACACGTGCGTTGCTCTTCAAGACTATTTTATCAAATGGAAGTAGAATTTCCTTTCTCTGTTTTGCGTTTATAATGACAGTATTCCGATATCAAAAATAGTGCTGGAATGAGTTTCATTCCAACACTATTTTTGGTAACTATTTTCCACAACTGACAGATTTTTAAGAACATTTGGTATTCAGTGGTTGGCATGCTCGTCTAAATCATCCAGGCTGATCATATACGCGAATGTTAAATTCAAAGTTCTGCCTGGATGATTTAGACGTTAATACTTATCTCAACGGTTTAGTAAAATGTGGACTAATTTCACTTATTGTTATAACATTATGTTACAGTTATTAACGATACGGGTAATTGAAATTATTAGGTATTGAAAATTCAGTGTAGGTACTTAGAGAAATCCACATTTAATACAAATGAGGTTTTATAACCTAACAAAATTACTGCCTGGTAGCAAATTATGAACAGTCTCTTCTGCTAACTATCGAAGCTCCGGAGGAGTGGAAGGAAGAATTTCTTCGCACATATTCACTTATTGAAAAAACTAAAATATATGCACAAATTCGTATTTGACGCGCTTGTTAAATTGAATTTTTTCAAAATGTAGCGTAGCCAACTTAATTTAATTATTGAAAAATTGTTGGTGTTGCCAACTTAATTTCTTTATTGAAATATTTATTACAGAAAATGTCAGAATTGTTAATTTTTTTAATATAATTAAAATGCTCAACAGAGAAAATAGTATAAAGCATATGTTGCAGAAGGCCTTTCTAGCATATAGCGCCTTCTGCAACTTATGCTTTAATATACTATTTTGATTAAAGTAAACGCATTTATTACCAACATATGATTTGTCAACACGCACTTGATCACCTTTCGCAAGTGGTTAATTATTCATAGGCACTTTCGCAAAAAAGGGAACAGTTGAATTAAAAAAGTTGCCAAACTTCCACCTACTTCAATTCCTTGCGTCTGCATTTAGAGAGCAAGGACCACGTTTTGTTTCCCCACCAAAACTGTTTCGAATTCTTAAGAAGTGTGACCGTAATGGTTAGTAATTGTCGACGAGATTAAAGCTACAAAATTAAATAAACTCAAAACGAAATTGTTTAGTAGAATTAATTAACACAACGACAACGTCAATCTTCTTCAAACAAACCTTTTGATCCATTTTGTTATAAACCGATTAAGTCGCTTCTTTTTGCCCATTTTTTCGCTACAATAAAATTGAAATTAAATTCGGCACACAAAGCAAAATCTTACTCCAGCACATTTCGGGTTAAACTAACCAAATTAGAACATAGCTCAGACTAACTAAAGAAGAAAAGTTCCCCCGGTTATTTATAGACGCCCTAAGGTGATGAGGCAAAAATTTACTACAAGCAATGCAGTTTCTGGCTGCTGTTGCATTACGGCATCATCTGGTAGGTGATTAAGATGCGACTGATTAAAAATAATGGCATTAATAACACTTGAGGGCACGATTTATTGTATCCTTTGCGGTTACGCCACTGACCCGCGAAGATGACTACTTCCATTGAAATTTAATCAATTCACGTAAAAAAATAAAACAATTTTATGGATCATAAATTAAATTTAAACGATGAGATAACCCACAATGAACCGAGTTTTACGGGTGCAAATCAGATTACGGTACCGAGGTTTACAGCTATTTTTTTCCGTAGTTCTTACGAAGGTGGTATACAGGTTTCGCCAGTCCATTTACGATACACACACACAAATTTGGGCAATAAAGCGAGCGATCTACGATTTCCCCTTATCTTCGACATGCAGCAGGTTAAAGGTTAACAAGAAGTGTGACCCAGAGAAAGTTTGGGCAGGATAATAAAAGCAGGCGGTGTCTGTACAAAACAAGTGAAAATCACATTAATTCCGGTATTGATAAAACAAAATTATTACAGCAAAAGGGCACGTAGATTTTTCACTAATGCGCCATTGAAACTTACCAATTTAAAAAGTGTAGAAATGCGCCGAGTAAAAAACAGCACGCACGACAGTAAAATTTATAAAATTAAGAAAGGTGTGACAACACTAAAGGGAATGCTAAATGCTCTTCCCACACGTACAAAACACAGCCATGTTGTACTTGTAATTTAAAAGAATGGAAAGAATTGAATGAAGTGTCATTCGAGAGTCGATAAAGTAGAAAATTACACAATCGTAAGCGTGAATCACTCCATGTACAGGGTGGGCAATTTACCTTGATCTCTTATTTCTGTTATTCGGTTCTATCGTTAAGTATCGTTATCTAAAGTTAACAATTAAGACCCTTTTTTCGAAAAGGCAGCGCAATCGCGCATCCAGCTAATTTCTCACACCTCAGAGGTCACTCGATCCGTCACAGAATTATTTGTATGAAATAGGAAGAGCGGGAATAACAATTATGTATTGCTGTATGTTGTTGGTGAAAACAAATGTTAACCAAGAGGTGGCAGCACTACTACTCTAAAATTCAAATTTTCAAGTTTGGTGTGCCTAAAATAAAAATAATAAAATGGATAATTTACGTAGTCCAAACGATTCTTTTGAATTAGACGTATATAAAAACGCAATAAAACGGTTTGTTCTCACGTATGAATATAGTCTACGAAACTCCAGGACTGTCTCTGTTTCAGTTTCGAGCAGCTGTATACAGCTGTGCAATCCCACCACTTAAAGAGCAACGGCCCGTTAGTATCGAATCTCATTCAGCAATGTAATGAGTATATCGGGATATTGCTAAATTTGCAATTAAAGAGTACGTCACACGAAGCAATGACAGATTTCGATCAAGATATACATGGTTCGTTGCTTACGCTCGAGAACTACTTGTGTCGATTGGAAAATAGATTGCAGCCAACATCAAAACCTTCCTCGAGTATTGTTCATCTCAGCAATACTTCCAAAACAATTTCTGTAGAGGGTAGCAAATTTGTTAAAACAACCCCGAAAGTAAAAGGCCTTTGTGACATTGCCGGCCTAGTTGAAGTCAAACGTGCTTTAACTACTTTAGTTCTGTTACCTTTACACCAGCCCCAGTTGTACTCCGGAGGCAAGATTAGTAACTCCCTGCTGCTATTTGGACCTCCCGGTACAGGCAAAACTCTGATCGCACACGCAATTGCGGCCGAGGCATCCGCTAGCTTCTTTAGCATTAGTAGTAGCGATATTGTATCCTCATACGTGGGAGCCACGGAGAAGTAGGGATGATAGCTTAGTTTGTTCTTTCAATTTAAACTTTGTAGAGCTTTAAGCGGATTATTTGAACGGGTTAGGCAAGAGACCAACTGTACGATTTTATTTTTTGACGAGATCGATGGAATATGCCAAAAGCGACACAGTAACGAGAATGAATGGAGTCGTAGGTAGGTACAAAAAATGTATAAATCGAGGGGTGAAACATGTATCCTTTATGTGTATAAAATCCTCCTTAGGAAATCTCTGAAGAGCCCTTAAAATTTTATCTTATAAGATTGATCTTCTGACATCCTCTTAAATAATTCCTTTTACGTACTTGTGTAATTTAAATTTATTTACAATTAATAAATTTATAACTATTTATTACTTCGGCGGTGAAATTGGAACTATCTGAAACACAATTCGGTTTGTTTATATAGCAAACACGATCACGAAAGTTCTCGAACGTTCCCGAGTGTTCTGGAACAAAACACGTCACATTTCCCAGAAAGATTGCGTCAAATCCGCCTTCGTTTTTTATTGATGATTTCATTAGTAGGCACCCATGTATATACCAATAAACTATCTCCTTTTAGCTTACGATACCTACCTCTACAGTTTAAATTGGAATTATCTTTATCCCTTAATTAAATGTTTAGCATGGTAATAACACATTTTTGTTATTATTTTTAGACTCAAAACGGAGCTAATGACACAATTATCTAAATTTGAGGACAGCCCGAACAAGTTTCTGATTTGTGCCACGAACTGCCCCTGGGACTTGGACTCTGCAATTTTACGTCGTTTCCAAACACGTATCTACATACCGCTTCCGAACCGCCACGAACGTCTTGAACTACTCAAACTGCTTACAGAGGATATACCATTGGAAAATTTGGTCCTATGGGACATCGTCGTGGAAAATACGGAAGGATACTCGGGTTCCGATTTAACAGATCTCATACGCAACGCCAAAAACTGCCCGATCACAGAACTGTTGGATACAAATATTTGGCAGCGTACCGCTGACAATACGCTGGTTCCGGCGCGCCTCTTTGGGGGTATGGAGAACTTGGTACGTTGTAAGCTAAGCGAGGTGCCGTATGGTTGTGCTCAAGCCCGGCCCATGGAAATACATGATGTAATGGAAATGCTGAAAACGGTCAGACCAACCATACCATTAGAGCAGATTGCAAAGTACAACAAATTTGTTAACCAGTAATTGGTTTGTGTATAAGTGCTTAAAGATAACTGTTTTTCAGAAATAAATATTCAGTTTGATGTTCTTTTTATTTTGCATGAAGAGTAATTCCTCCAAGTAAACTTTCCCGTCCACGACTAACTGAACCCACATAACCCGAGTCAAATATTTGGACAAACTTATTTACTTTGCAAAAGATTCCCTACAAGGCAAGACAAATAGAAACACATCATCGCAGGGGCGGACTAGGTACTTAAGGGCCAGGTGGAATTGCATAGGTTACGGGCCATTAAAGTATTAGTGTAGTAATGAAGGTGACGGGGGGGGGTTAGTTCTGAGGTGCACCACAAAAACAGTAGTCCTTTCTCGAAAATCAATTACCATACTGTTTTTTTTTTAATTGCTGCTGACAGTTAAAAGTAACAAAATATACAATCCACACGAGGTGCGTTGCCTATCATTGTATTTCAGCACTTTCATGTTACGACAAAAAATGATAAATTCATTGTAAAACA
Source organism: Photinus pyralis (assembly GCF_008802855.1). NCBI lineage: Eukaryota > Metazoa > Arthropoda > Insecta > Coleoptera > Lampyridae > Photinus > Photinus pyralis. The sequence goes on from NW_022170249.1 coordinate 5,794,870, forward strand.
CTTCAATTAAAACAGAATTTTTTAACAACCTAACATCAACCCCAATTAGAGAAACGTGTTAATAATTTTGAGCCCCGAATAAAAAATGTCTCAGATCGACCCGGAAAAAAAATTTTCTTATAGAATGTGGCCTGTAGAATCCATAATTTCAAACAGTTCCAAGATTGGGCTACTAGTTCAAAAGTTACAGCCCTTTGAATTTTCTTTCGAAATTGGTTTCTAGTCTATAACTTTTGATTGAGAAGTCTGATCGAAAAAGTACGAATTGATTTGGATTCTACGCTCCCAACCAAAATTAATAAGAAAAAGTGTTTTCCCGAGAAATTTTGGTGTAGTTGAATTTTAGTAAAAAAGGAAGGTTATACACAGGGGCGGACTGGGTACTTACGGGCCATTAAAGTATTAGTGTAGTAATGAAGGTGGCGGGGGGGTTAGCTCTGAGGTGCACCACAAAAACATTTTAAAGTACTCCTTTCTCGAAAATCAATTACCATACAGTTTTTTTTTAAATTGCAGCTGATAATTAAAAGTAACAAAATATACAATCCACACGAGGTGCGTCGCCTATCATTGTATTTCAGCACTTTCATGCTACGACAAAAAATGATAAATTCATTGTAAAACACTTCAATTAAAACAGAATTTTTTAACAGCCTAACATCAACCCCAATTAGAGAAACGTGTTAATAATTTATTAATAGTGCAAGAAACTAATTACAGCACATACTTATAAATTTCTAACGGGCCATTATGATCTACAGGCCAGGTGGCAACCGCCACCCGCCCCCCCGGGTCAGTCCGCCCCTGCATCATCGAATATTTAATTTAATCGAGTTTAGACTAGTTCAATTGTTTCCTGTGAAGTTAAACCCTGACAGGTACCAAATTTCGTCACGATAGAATTTTTTGGGACCGATTTGAGTGTGTGACGTCTATGGCCGTAGAGCCAAAGAGGTCATATTTTCTATCAGTAGCTTCGTTGAGTAAAAAATCCTCACTTGACCGGTAGCTTAGAAAAGAATTAGGACGAGATTCGCAAATTTTTGAACTTTTGAGAGCCTATAAGTAGGTATAGCGGTACCCTAGCGTGGGAAAATTCTGGCGACCGTGGGAAAGTATTTAGGCAAATTTTTTTCATTATAACTTTTTTTGCAAGTGGCGCAGAAAAGGTAGAGCCATAGCTCTCTAAAGATCTAGTGGCCACACAGCCATAGGGTAAAAAAGTTTTTGTTTTAATTTATTAAACTGAAGGAAGCAACTTCCCCATGCCGCTCAACTCAACTGAATTACTCCCTATCGCAATTTACATACCATTGCAAAAGGAAATTCCCCCCTTAAATACCAGAAGTCTGCATTACAAAAAGACAGCCTTGTGTAATATTAAGAGTAATCGGGAGCTGCTCCAGTACTTTCTAAGGGATGCAGCGGTAGGAGACGAAGTATTCGAAACTGCCAGTAAAGGTGGAGCTTAAAAATGATGAAGTATAACGTGATATCCCTACCCTACACGCGTATAGTACCTACTCCGTTGTTCAGTCATTTCATTTCAATGTGACATTTGAATAAGGAATTATTTTACACATATACACTGTCCCGTTACCCGTAGATGTTCGATTACTATCAATTTAAGTCCGTAAGTGTCGCTAAGCAACACTTACCGGACTGTTATTTATACACCAAATTTGACAGCTTCAAACAATTAATTAAAAACCCCAACATAAATTTGACCATAATTATTTATTTGGAACATTAACATTTATTGTAAAAGAACAATTTGTGGTTCCCGCACCACTAACGCCTGGGTTATTACTAGATATCGAGTTAGAGTTTGATTCCCTCTGAGGCTCTGCTGTATATAGAGAACTATGCAATGAAATTTTCGCCATGAATTGATTTATTGGAAAGCGGGATCGAAAGATCACCTTTGAAACTCGATCAGGGTAAACGCATGTTTTGAGATCCATAAAATACCACCAAACCCTACCCACACCTAACCCTTAAAAAAACCCTCAAAGGGTTGAAAATGCCTAATGTTGTTTTTTGGGAATATGTATCTTGAAATCAAAGCTATTTAGGGAAAAATATGAAGATAGAAAAATTAAAGCATATATAATAGGTATATATTTTCCTATAAAACCTACCTATATATTTTCTCGTACCAGTGGCGGAGTTATGATATTAATTTTGGTTATTTTTAAAAAGACTTTAATTTTTTAATTTCTGATTGAAATAAAAAAAATTTTTAGTTCTTTAAGAGTCACTATGCCAAACAAAATTTATATACTTATGTTACGGCCAGGAAATTGAGAACCAAATAGTCACGGATATTTAAAAATTTCAACATAAATTAGGACCTCTAAAAATGTTATTTTTGCCATGCACGCCATTTCTGGATGCGGCGCCACATCTGGGCTTTTCAACGTAGGAAATATTATTTTGTTTATACTGTAGACCAAGAAGAAATATAACAAATGCCAGATTAAGGACCTTGACGTTCTCTACCAGCAATATCTAGTACAGCAAAATTTAAAATAAGGATTCTAATTTAGCATAGCTTTCACCGACTCTAAAGGCAGCTCAGTACCAATTACCATGCGTTTAGGACTTTTTAACAAGATTTTCTTTGAAAAGATTAATTATTATTAAAAAGCTCCTAGCGAGTCCAGAATTTTGGACTTTCTGTCCGTCCGCCCGTCTGTATGTGGACAAGATAACTCCCGAACGGTTTCGAATTTTCCAATTCTGTTTTCATTATTTTGTTTATCATCACCCAAGGAAAGATGTTTAGTGATCCAGTAGCTCGTTTGCTATATTTGTTACAAGTTTATTCTTATTTGACTATATCGCTTCAATTCATCTGTATAGTTTCATTATACTTTCTTTACAAAAGGCCTCAAAGCTGGAAAGTAATACTGACCAGGATGATTTTCATCTTTAGGTTCAAATCTGGCTGAATAATAACTTACCAGTCCAGGAGTGGACCAAGACATGGACCCCGAAGGGATTCTAAAGCAAATTTTTTGCAACTGTTCATCAGGCGTTTGCAAAAAATTCGTCTAAATTGTACCCTGCTTGTAGAATTGTAGACAGTTAAAGATTCTGACGAATTAATATACAGAGATATCTAATCAGGTACCTAATTAAAAACTTATGCTATGCTAGGTATTCATTTGCCTAAACGGGACTAATTTTAGTTTAACTACCTCAAAATAAGTTACCCTACGCCTACTGCACTACATAGATACCTACTGACTACTAAAATATATTATCGTTTTAATGTACATATTTAAAAATGGATGACATAAAAAAATTAGTACTTACGCCACCGTTATGATTTTTTATTTCATGAAAATAGGCACGAGATGAATGTTTTTACCTAAATATTTTTGAGAAATTTCTCGATTTCACAAAAAAATAAAAAATTAGATTTATTTTTTAAAATGTCAAAATTAACATTATAACTTCGACACTGGTACAGCACCATACCTATATACGTTTTCATTCGTCTATCTTCACATTCTTTTGGAAATAGCGTTGTTTTCAAGATAGTGACAAAAAACTAAAAAAAAGTCCAATTTTCATCACTTTCAAGGATTGTTTGGAGGCGACAGACACGGCGGTTCACTTATGGGGTTTGGTGGTATTTTAAGGACTCCAAAATCAACTTTATGGTGTAATGGCTTTATGGTGTAATCGGGGTTGGAAACTAATGGAGTTTCCACAATTTTTAACATAAAAAGAGGGATGTATGACAGATTCCCACATCAAATTTAAAAACAATTAATTTCTCTACAAAATGGTATTTACCTCGAACTAAAGTGCAACTATCAGTGTTCGAAGCATTGTGTTGTGAATTTTCAATCGTTTTAAACAATTTACAATATTAGCGGTCATTTTCGGAGATCCATTTTTTGGTATATTAATCAGCAGAATATCTACTCAGTTATTTTTTGATTGACAGAAATTTTATATGAAGGTTTTTATGGGGAAACGGAATAGATTGACTGGACTAGTATACAATATATTGTAAATCGCAGTAATTATATAAAGAATTAAGAAATAACGAAAATATACCAGCGCACGCCTATGACTGCTCATGTCCCCAGCATGTATTTCCGAAATCGGTACCATCCCCATACATTGGATGCTGCACACTTTTAATTTCTCACTTCAAATAGGTACCTTATGTTTGGTGGACAATATTTGTTATCCGCTACTTGTATGTAAAAATAATTATACTCTTTCGTAGGCCGGGTGGTTTATTACTCCTAATTCTGGAACGTACTACATTCAATGGTACTATAAATAAATTTGAATGTTGTACGAAATGTAGCAAAAAAATTGCAAACATTCTGACGGAAAGACCAACCTTAATTACATAACTATACCTTTGTGCAAATTATTTATTTATTTAACCAGAAACCATACAGAATAAAAATTCCAATTACATGGCACTGGGGCTCTGAACAAATATTAGGACTTAAGATCTAATTTTATTTATTATTGAATTTAGGGGATCGTGAAAAAAGTCGATATCATTAACTGAGGACAACTTATTTAAAGTGATCAAGATCTTAATAAGTGGGGAAGTTGTGTTGTTAGCTGCAAAAATAGTATTATTTTGCCTTAGCTTAACAAATGGTACCTTAAGCTTAATTTCTTGAAGTAATTCGGAAGAGTATAACAAATTGTGTAAAATTTTGAAGACAAAAATTGTGGAAGCAATGTACCGTCGGATTTCTAACCTCGTTATATCTAAGCCGAAAGTACTATTTAAGTAATTAAGCTGGGTACCGTAAGAGATAAAATGTGGATAATTTTGGGTTGACCTAAAAAACATTACTCGGATGAACTTTTTCTGTACTTTTTCGATCATGTCTGAGTATTTGAGAGTTTGAGGAGACCAGATACATGCAGCATACTCAAGCTTGGATCTAATAAACGCATTATATAAGGTTAGCATTGTCTGTATATTCGTGAAATTGAGTGTATTTCTGATAACGAAACCAAGAAGTTTGTAACACTCATTTGTTAGGTATTCAATGTGTAAGTTGAAGTTAAGGTTGGTATTAAAAAACACGCCCAGGTCCTTAACGGAGGTGACTCGTAGTAAGACCTTTCCATTCATCTTATAGTCAAAAAGTAAGGGATTTTTCGATCTAGTCAAAGTAAGGACTTTACACTTATTGATATTTAGTTTTAGTTTATTTTTGATACACCACTTAATTACTGAGTTAATGTCCTCTTGAATATTTAAACAGTCACTTGGGGATTGGACTTTATTAAAAAGTTTTAGGTCGTCCGCAAATAGTAGTGCTTTCGAGTTTTTTATCACTCGCGGTAAATCATTTATGTATAAGAGAAACAGAAAAGGACCAAGAAGTGTTCCCTGGGGAACGCCTGATGAGGGATAAAATTCGGCTGAATTCACACCATTGAATTTCCCTCTTGTTTTACGGAGAGATAAATATGATTTCAAGAATTTGACGGTCGGATTACTTACGCAATTTAAAACAAGTTTACGGAGCAAGACTTGATGGGATACTGTGTCAAATGCCTTCGCAAAATCTGTATAAACACAGTCTACCTGGGCTCTCTCATCCAAGGCTGCTGCTGAGAAATGCGTAAACTGCATTAAATTTGTAATCGTTGATCTGTTCCGCGTGAAACCGTGCTGTTGATCTGCAATTATACTGCTGAGATGGGAATAAAGTCTAGTATAGATCACTCTTTCGAAAATTTTCGCTATTGCTGGTATAATTGCAATTGGGCGATAATTCTCAACTAATTTTCGGCTTCCACTTTTGTGAATTGGTGTTATTCTGGTGCATTTCCAAGCTTCAGGGAATGTTCATGTTTGCAAAGCTAAATTAAATAGATGTAGTAAGGGGGTTACCAATAAAGATGCACATCCTTTCACGATGTAGGGTGGGATTCCATCTTCGCCCATAGCCGACCTCGGTTTCAATTTTTTAATCGCTTCCAGTATCTCGGATTCATGTAACTGAGTCAAGTGCAATTTGGATAGCACCAGGTCCGATTCCACGTCATCTTCCGGGTCATCGTTCCTCTCCATAGTGTAGACTGACTCGAAGAAGGATGCAAAGGCGTCCGCAATGCTTCTGGCGTCCGTTAACGAGGTGTCTTTGTACTCAAAAACTCCAGGTAGTTGACTATTCTTCCTCAACGACTTGATGTAGCTCCAGAATTTATTGGAATTCTTCCGCAGATCCATTTCAATTTGATTAATGTACCTCTTATGAGCAATGTGGATCATTCTTTTGAGTTCTTTTCTGGCTTCAATGAAGTCTTCCGATTGGCCCTGTAACCGAAACTTATTTTTCTGTTTGATTTTCTTAATAATGTCTATATTAAACCAGCTAGGATACTTATTGGCACTCCTAATTGTAACTTTGGGGACACATTCATCGAAAATGTTCATTACCGTTTGATTAAAGCTAGTTACTGCATCATCTACCGATTTGAAATTCTTCAGGATAAGAGACTCCTTCCAATTGACATCGCGAAAAAGGACGTACATTTTAAGAAAATCTGCTTTTTTGAAATTGAAGTTGGTTAATTTGGTAATTCGCTTAGCTGGTCTATGGACTTTGTAGACTATTTCTAGTGCTGGATGAAGTGGATTAATTTTATCCAGTGAGTCGACAGCAGATTTAATTTCCGCGTTTAAGTTAGTTAAAATTAGGTCAAGGGTCCTATTCTTATTAATTTTTATATTCTTATTAGGCACATTAATTCTGAAGAACAAAAGTACTGTTACTTTTAATAAAAATTGTTAATTTGAGGGTTCAAAATTGTGCTAACCAACGATTTAATTAATTTCGAATAATTTTAATGCTACTCTGTTTTGAGGTACAACAATTTTATCGTTGGACGGAATAGTCTCACATTTGTGTCCCATGTAATAATTGCCTAGGACGCAAATGAAGCGGAGCGACCGAAGGGTTTCCGACACATAATCACAGTTAAAAGATAAGAAAATTTCCTTGCATTTTTAGCACCTCCCATGAATGCATTTGTCTCACAAGTTTCTCTGTCTATATAAAAGTTCGGTAATTTGCCGTAATGTGACGCTAAGACACAGAGTTAAATATTGGCAAAACAGTGCTTCCGTTCTCCCCATAAAATTACAAAAACTGACTGTTTTTTTAATGATCTTTTTCAATATACTAATAAATAAAGAGTTAATTAGTCCATGGGCCAGTCGACATGACGGTATAATTTGGGGGTACCAATTTTCCTTTTTACAGTGGTTATACAGGTTTATTAGGATGCCAAAAAATCATGATTGCCATCTCAAAGCGGTAGCTAATAGAAATGGCGGCCAATCAAAGATGGCGGATGTAGAGTTTTATAAAGTAAACTATATCTCTGGAATTATTGATCCAATTTCATTAATCTTAATGAAAGCTCTTTATATGTGCTATAAATATTGTTATTGGTACTTTTTCGATAAAATCAACTGTTAATAAGTAATTTAAAAAAATGTTTTTTTTAATTGTTTCCCGAATGTTCTTTACTGCCTGTATTAATACACAATGAATGGTAAAATTATGCGCATATTATGCAGAATATTAGCGAAAAATATGCAAACAGTTTTGATATATATGCACACGTATACAAAATTATATAATATGTTGCATAATTTCTAATAAAAAAGGTATTACGATAAACACTAGCAATAAGATGTTTCTCTAAGTTTTCTGCACGAAATGATTGTCTCCTGTCGCTAAGAATTAATTTATAAGCACTAAGCAGAGAAACTATACTCTACTTCAACTAAAGTAATAGGTGCATTAGAAATGGACAAACTATTGGGAGCAATTTCCAAACCTTCCACAATATCACCCATCATCACCGTAGAGAAATAGAAAGATAAAATAGTTTGGCAATGATGAAATTAAACATCAATTAAATCAATAAATCTTCCTTTCGGCTTTTGCAGTATGTTTCATTATCGCGTCCGTTATAAAAATCCGAAAGAATGTATTAAAAATTGAAATTAAAATCGATTAAATCTAACAAAAATTTAAATACATCTTAAAATATGCAATTCTATCATGTAAATGCAAAGGATATCAAAATATGCAAGATACGCAAAAATAAATTCGGTTTAATAAATATTGCAAACCGAAGATACACAAAATCTCATAAGACAACCAAAAGTAAACGATTATTCACAGCTTTAGCTGATCAAACAATTGAATTAAAATAAAAATAATTACTAACTACAAAAATCATTGTAGTTACGTCTATAGATATATTGTAGCTGAAGAGCCATGATCAAATAACAAATGATGATGAAATTGGTATGTGCGGATTATGTTTCTAAACCTTCACTTCTCTACTTTAATTGAACTTGTATCTCAATTCGGACGACACTGGGTTCGTTGTAATTACAGATGTAAAATTGGCTCCTTAATGGTGAAAAAACTCCCTTTAACGAGTACTGGGAAAACCTTAAAGAAAGGCTTCAGATAAGCGACGCCTGTTCGATAAACACAGCACTTCCACTAACTTCCTCGTAAAACGTGACACACGTTTCCGCTTAACGGTAAACAAGAACTTTACAACTGCAATAAATACGATCAAATACGGCTTTTAGCTATAACATCAGTAAAGAGTTTGTTAATATTGATGGAAAGGTGTATACTGTGTCGATAATTTGACATAAGTAGATTATATAAAACAAAAAATACATTGGAAAATTGTACGTCAAAATCAAAGAGATGCTATTCCGGAAGCAGCAAAAAGATGAAAGAATACCCTAAGTTTGGCTTCCATATCACAACACGTAGAATTACCAAGCTGGCTCTTGACAACTACCATTACGTAATGCTAATAACTTAAAGTGTACAAGCGCATGCAAACTGCCAACTTGTGGATACGTCACTGAAGAAAAGGAAGAAGGAGCAGATTTTAGTGTATATGAAACTTTTGAAAGTAACGATGGGGTTAATTTAGTTTTCATTAAATGTTAAGAGTTAAAAAAAATTCCGCCATTTCTATTAGCTACCACCTTGAGATGGCAATTATGGTTTTTTTACATCCTAATATATGTGTCTAACCGTGGTAAAAAGCAAAATTGGTACCCCCAAATTATACCATTTCCTTAAATTTAGCCAGTTGGCCCATAGACTAAATGTATGCCTCTCTAATAGTAAAATTTTCTTTTTTTGCTTTTTTAAGAAGAAATTGATCTTTAAAAATCACTAAAATGTCGCAACTTTAACGCCGTATATTTTGTTTTTTTTTCGCTTGTTTTAAAAAAAATGCCCTTAGAGAAGCACGGCGGCATTCTTGCTGAATCGATATCAATCAACACATCAGTAAAATACCTTTGTCATACTTTAAATTTATAGGGACAACGTAGATATGTTTAGGCATTTAATATACAGAGTCCTGATGCCTCTTAATGAGGTGAGGAATGGACCCTCAATTACCCTATGCATTTATTCTTAAAAAGTTGCCTTTATTAATAGTAAATGTATACATAATTTTATTATCTAAAAAAATAATTGAAATGTAAAATGAAGACTCTTTAAAAGACAAAAAGCAAAACATGTTTCACTTGATGAAGGAATGTAAACACATTTATACACAGCCAAACAATTATATAAAATTACAAATCACCCAAATGTTAAGAGCACAAACGCAATTTGAATTTTCAAGCAAAATCACAGAAAAACAATTTAAATAATGATCTTAATTCTACATATACGATAGCGTAGTATTTCCAGCTGAGATTCGCCTTTTTGTACTTGAGAATCTCAGAAAACAACGCGAGAGATTTTAGTATGAGCACCAGTACAGTTCATTCCCATTAAAAGTAATTACTATACAGTAACATTTTCTAAACTTTAAGGCAATTATTATGTACTTCTAGGTTCTTGTATTATAAATTAAAAAAAACACCAACATTTGAATTCGGAATTACCCAAAAGTTTAGGCTTACAATTAAGGTATTTTATCTGCACATTAAAGTGTTTATAATACTTTTCTAGAGATCTACATTTATGGTACATTTTCCTTGGGATACCTACATGCAAAAATACACACCCACGTCAGTCCCAGTTTTCGATTATCAGTCAGTTTTTTTATGCGGCAAAAAGTTGGCTAGAAAGATACGGTTCGGACTTGCGGCAAGTCAGCTGTGTGAATCAATACCCTGTACCTGTTCAGATTTATGTTCATTACTTTTTGAGATTGCAAGAGTCCGCCATTATTTTACAAAATCAGTCGAAATGAGTATCAATGTGTTCGCGAAGAAAAAATCCCAATTTTTTTCGGCGACCAAAAAATATGAAAATCACCCCTTAGTTACCACACCAATCAAAAATAATCGTTACCACGGTACAATGCACTTTATTTATATACTTGTATTATGCTTTAGAAGTTTGACCAGTTAGTGCTTAGTTTTGAAAAAATTTGAGTTTAAACAATCACTGCTTTTGATATACAGTTGCGGCTCTCCATATTTATCTAAAGAAATTAGTTCATTTGTTCGAAATTCGCCTTTTTAATTAATCTTATTTGTTTACGAAATCAAAAGTACACTTGCAGCAAATAATTATGTAATTTGTGACACTCTGTTTACTTTCTGATATTCTTTTGTTTTTTTATTATAGCAGCCTACTCCGATGTATAAACACGTAATTAATTAATGAGTAGGTACTTTTGTGAAAAATATTGAATAACATAAAAACTGTGGGGTTTAAGCACATGGCACCCCTTATAAACATTGAAGAGAACACAAAAGACAATTGAATAGCGAAATAAAATAGTGGTAGTTCCATTTGAAAAAGAATAGTTATAGCACTTTGAACAAATGGCATTGAAACAAGTAAAAATATGCAGGATGTTCCATTTAAAAAGATCAGTTATTTATTGACATCGTAAAAATGGGACACCCTGTACATTCAAAAATAATTTCTGTAGATTTGCAACCACCAGTATTGTTTACCAGGTATCAGCTATGTACGAAAAACCAACGCGCTGTTGCAGGACCCTGTATATAGCTAAATACCATAACATTCAATCAAAAATTTTTTGTGGTTCTTTAAAAACTGGGAAATTTTGTAAATTGTAATTTTTGGCTCTTCCGTTTCAATAGGTTGCCGACCCCTGTGTTATACACATCAGATTCCACATACCTGGCACGTTTGACAGCGTCTGCAAACCTTCAGGACCATCTTTTTGAAATATAGGAATGGCTTACAAGATGGAATATAAAAATAAATGAAAGCAGGTCACAATATTCACATTAAAAAAAGAAAAATTTACAAAATCAGGACCGTATTAAAGAACTACTCGCCCACGGAACACAATCAAACAGAATCCTGCGCAAAGATGAGATCACTATTTAAATAACTCTTGTGAAAAACTGCAACCCCGAAAAAATCTACTTCAGACCCTAAACTGCAAGAAGCCTGGTTGCAATTAAGTTTCTGTAATTGTAAATATGTTCCTATTCAATTCCTCTAGACCATTAGAAATGGATTGAGGAAAAAAGGAAGTTACCAATATTGTAAAGAACTTGCAAGATGAGTGCAATATAACTGTGGAATTGTTGAATAAACTTTTATGGAAGCCCAGAGATGCTCACCGTGTAATCTGAGTTTTTCGAAATCCAAGGTACATCCAGTCCCAATTAACTCATACAATGAGACTTTACTGTACTGAGTTTTAGTCGACTGTTTTTAAATCTACCAGAGTTGATGCAAAGCCTGCTTTAACTTTCAGATTCGGATTTATATTTAGTAAACTTGCCCCAATTTAACCGAGATGTTCTGATACAAAGTCTAATTTGCAAATTAAAAAATCAACCAAATTGATCTTTTTGTCCAGGTTATATTTAAAAAAAATAGCATATCTACTATTGACAGGTGATTTTGCAAAATCATGTTGGACCTTCTCGAAATGAATGTGATGTAAGGTTTCTATTGTCATAAATTTCAATTATGAAGATCACTACCTACTCTCAACATGGCATTACTTCCACTTCTTCATTCCTCCTTGGGAGAAATCTCATGATATAAATATTTAGCCTGGAATTTCCAGTTTAAAAACAAATTAATAAAAAAAACAAATACAAAAAATAAATAAATAAAACATAGGTTAGGTACTAACCACTTTGCTCTACAATTTCGCGCATGTGCAAAACTGTTTAAAAACTACTGATGCTCTCTCTATCCTGAGAGTCTTGCTGAGGTATCGCCACGTGAGTTGGGGCGGGGTCCAGATCGGGCGCACTACCCCACTGCCCCATGCTCATGATTCGATCGTCGTATAAAGAGAAACGTGCCGAATTATTCGCGGCTTTCCCTCTCGTTCGTCTAACCGAAGGGGGAACATCACCCGGCGTTTTTACCCGCACAGACGGATCCTTTAACTTTGTCAGATCCGTCACAGACGAAAAAACTTCGTTAAACTGCTCTAGAGAACGTTGCCTAGAAAGGCTATCTTTGCATTTTAAAAGATGGGTAACGCCAGACGTGTTGCACACCCCATTCTCGTGCTGGTCTACTTGTACGACGGACAATGGTAATGTGCTAGGTCGTTTTGTCTCATTTTCATTAATGAGCGTTGTCGTCACACCATTCTGTCCGAAACTATTTACCAGTTTACCGGGTATAATTTGTACTTTGGTTTCTTTACGTGAAGCTAAATCGGCAGAATTGGCCTGATCTTTTTTACTATGGAACAATTTTTTAAAATCTAACCACTTAAATTTCGTTTTCGGAGGTACAATTACGTTTCCATTATACCGCTTCGGACTACCGTGTACGGCATTTTGAACATATGGAATAGGCACAGCGCGGTGATTCAGTTGAAAGTTTAGAAAATCGTTTGTAATTAAATTTTGGGAGTCGGAACTTGTACAATGTTTGGAGGACTTATCTATGAGCAGGCAGTCGCTCGACCCCGAAAGTAGATTTCGCTCCAGGCAAGGATTTCGGCCTTGATACGGTTGGAGGGGCGTTACGCATACTGCCAACTGGTTTGAATTTTTACAATTTTCTTCGCTAGGTGACAGTAGTGTTTCTATTGTACCTACTGAAGAATCTATTGTGTGATCGTGTAAGTGATTATTGTTGATTAGGGGGGTGGGACTTGCTGGAGGATGCATTGGATGTAGGACTCGACCTCGAAGTGTCGGTAACTCCAAGAGCCTTTCTTCGACACACAGTGATGTTAGACGAGCTTCGGCGTCCTGTACAAAACAATGTAGAGAATTATTAACAATTCAAGCTAAAGTCACTAAATATAGAAAGCACCGTGTGTTAGAGAGAGAACGCATGATTGTTGCCCAAAAATGGCGGAAGTTACCAGATTCTAGTAACTTTAATGTTAGGGATTGTTCCACCTGTTTGGAGATATCTATATATTTTTATAAAGCATGACAGTACTATGAAGTTAGGGTATAAAAAATGACAGCTATTCAGATTTTATTTGTCAATTTTTTTAAGTTGGCAGCAAATTTGCCCAAAAATGGCGGATGATTGCGGTACTTTCTATATCTAGTGACTTTAATTCAAGCAACTTACCTGATCCCAACAATCTTCGGCGGTTTCACATAGCAAACGCGCGGCTACGGTATCTCTCCACGATGGAGGCCAAAGGGGGCGCGCTTTTCGTCGACTGACAAGGGCCTGCATCTGCTCTAAACTGGGATTCTCCCCGACTTCCTTGTAGAAAGGCGGCGCGTAAGGCTGAGGTTCGCACGCTTGCATATCGATGCATCGTGTACCAAGTTCCCATAGTACTAGTCCCAACGAGTAAACGTCAATTTGTTTCAATGCGCTTTCACAGTCGCGAAGATTTACTGCACCTTCTAGTACCTCTGGAGCCATATATCTCAAAGTACCTAAAAAGATTCCTAATTATAAGAAGGCCACTTCCCTCTCATTATTATTATTCCTAGATGGAATGTTAAATTGTAATTTTTAATTCAATAAATTTAATGAATTTTTTTCTTTACTTATACAGAGTGTAAATGTTGTCTGGGACACTGAATATATCTTCAAATCCACAATGTTTGTAAAGAAGTGACCTCCCATGCACTTCCAATTAGTTAGTGACTCCCACAAGGTTCAGTATTGGGACCCATATTATTACTAATACATGTGGACGACCTACCGAAACGTTTCAAAGCTGTACACTGGACACTTTTTGCTGATCACACCATAATTATAAGAACGAAACCAAAATGAACTACTTAGAAACGTGATGCAAATGCAAGGAGCCACCAACGACTGGTTCACAGATAATAGACTATAGTTTGAACTACTCAAAAACCAAAAATGGAGTTTTTTCTCTAAAGTAAAGCGTTTTACCCCTATTAGAATTTTTGAAAAATTTTCTAAAACCGAAAAATCACAAACCGTGAGTATAAATGCAAAATTGAGGCACAGTAGATACAAAAAAATTGGTTCATTGTTGGGCTAATGGGTGGCTAAGTTAACGGACCGTTTGGATTTTCCTCCACAAATATAAGTAAGGTTTTCTGATTGAAAAAGTACGAATTGTTTTGGATTCTACGCACCAAAATTAATAAAAAAAAGTGTTTTCCCGAGAAATTTTGGTGCAGTCAATGTTTGGAAAAAAGGAAGGTTATACACTGCCTTTTTTTTTTGCCCCGAAAAAAAATTGTCTCAGATCGACCCGGAAAAAAAATTTTCTTATAGAACCTGGCCTGTAGAATCCATAATTTCAAACAGTTCCAAGATTGGGCTACTAGTTGAAAAGTTACAGCCCTTTGAATTTTCTTTCGAAATTGGTTTCTAGTCTATAACTTTTGATTGAGAAGTCTGATCGAAAAAGTACGAATTGTTTTGGATTCTACGCACCAAAATTAATAAGAACAAGTGTTTTCGCCCATCTCGTTCAATCCCCTTCACCTATTTCTCTCTCTCTTAAAGAATGTCTCCTACTCTCTCTGTTCGTTTCACATTCTCTGTTTGTTTTTTTTTCGTTTTCCTGTGTCTATCTTTGTCTATTTATAATGGCCTCTCTCTATCTACCTCTGTACTATCACCCTACAATTACAGTTTCCATCCGTCTCTGTTTCTTTTTTTTTCTTTCTCTATTTTATGCCTCTTTCTGTTTATCTATAACACAATAGGCATTATAATGAGTGTAAAGTGAGATAGAATACACACACAAACCTAAAAGTGCTGATGCCATTCATGCGTCTATGGAGTAGGCTAATATCAATCACGCATTTAATTAATACTGTCAACATTAGTAAAGTTGTCTCTCTCACACTCATATAATGCTTATTGGGTTTTAATTAAAAGTAAGACCCGCAATAATAAAAGTAGGACTTGTTAGCTTTTCAAAAAAAAAAACAATTCACCCCCCCCCCCCCCCCCCGACCACATTTTGTTATGGAAGTAAAACTCATCAGGTCCCACAAGCCAGCAGAGCCATTTTAGAAAAATGAAGGACGAAATACATCTGAATTATAGGCTGATTATAGGCCCTTTTTGGACACTTTAACAAATTTTCAGGCGGCATCCTTTAAACAAAAAAACTATGATTTTGCTGGCTAAAGAAGAAGCTAGCTGATCACATGTGCGATACGTTATGCGCATGCCCAAAATTTTTGCCTTGTAATTAATATCGATCCATTAACAGTGACTGTATAAAGACAGTGTGGTCATATGCTCTATATCCGCCATGTTTTTCCCATATTCTTCATTGAGCTGATCGGTTTAATTGAATTGGTAGATTTTGGCATTTTTCTATGGTTACAATATTATTGCCACAACTGTTTGTGACTTGATCACCTTGGATTCCAAGTTAATTTCCGCCAACCCGATTTATTTGGTTAAAATATGGCGGATATCTCATCTACCAATAAAAAAAACAACACCAAAGTATGACCAAACTGCCTCTATACAGTAGGTATACAGTCACTGTAGATCCATTATAAGTCACTAAATATAGACAGTACCGCAATCCATTGGGCCCGTGTGTTAGAGAGAGAACGCATGTTTTTTGCCCAAAAATTGCGGAAGTTACCAGATTCTAGTAACTTTAATGTTAGGGATTGTTCCACCTGTTTGGAGACCTCTGTCAAGTAGGTATTTGAAATTTGAATTCTCTTTTACTAATAAATCAAATATATAGCAAGTTGTTGTGTTTCAGGTTTTAACAAAAGTAATGTTAAAAGTGTCTTAGTTGTCTATGCATCTTCTCTTATATTATTGGAGAAGAAAAGTTGAAACGATATTCCTGAATTGGAAAGAAGTACAAAAAAAAATTAAAATTATTCGTCTCATTATATTATTAACGAACCTCGAGATCGTTTATAATTTTGTATTGCTGCCTGTCTGTGCGTCTGTCTGTCAGTGTGTAGAAATGTCTGATCGCTTTAAAAATTGATATAGACATGTTCTTCAGGATATAATAAAGTTCGCAATTGTTTTTCGGCTACGTAGACCAATGGGCCAAAAAGTTAGATCAAAAACTGCGCAAACCTCCAAAAAGGGTTTCTAACTCTTGTTACAAAGAACATATCACATATGGATGTCCGGTTTTTTGTGTTAGTAAATATTTCTTAAACTTCAGGCAACTATGCAGATGCAAACAAATACTGCGCATGCGCATAACTTTTGTATTTGCTCAATCCTAATTTTTTATTTGTTAATATATTTAAATGAAATTCTGTATCTAGGCACCTCGAATAAAAGTGAAACTAATGCCAAATCAAAAAAATTGTTTTGCGCATGCGCAGTCGGTTTTCTTTTATTTGTTAAGGTATTTAAATGAAATGTTGTATTCAGGCACCTCAAATAAAAGTAAAACTAATTCCATTTCAAAAAATTTGTGTTACAAGCTATGCTGTTCAGGTGGGACAGAATCAACCCCTTAGGGTGTATTGTAAAAATGATGTATGTGTGAAGATCTCGAGGATCGTTTGGTATTCAGTTGTATCGGATTTTTGAAATATAAGTTAGAATTTAAATAAATATATTAATTGGGCGAAAGCCCGTTGAGGGCCCAGAACAAGAGAGGGACAATAAATAGACAATAAATAAATAATTTTTATTTATCCACTACATCTCCGAGAGGGGCAAAATCAAACTGATCTGGATGATAGTTTTTTTTGTTTAAAGGATGCCGCCTGAATATTTGTTGCAGTGTCTAAAAAAAGCCTATAAATAGCCTATAATTTTGTGATCTGAATTTTTCGCCTTCAAAGCAAATCTCACAAGTGGTCAGCTGGCTTCGTCTTTAGCCAGCAGAGCCGTAGTTTTTTTCTTGCCGCCTGAAAATAAGTTAAAGTGTCCAAAAAGGGCCTATAATAATCCTATAATTCTGATGTATTTCGTCCTTCATTTTTCTAAAATGGCTCTGCTGGCTTGTGGGACCTAAACTCATCCTTTACTTATACCCTCGTTTTATATGAAAACAGAAATTTGACACGATCCAATTGGAGCATTCTGAAAGTGTCATCAATTTCTTAATAAGAAGATCAGAAATGCACAATATTAATATAAGAATAAATAGCTTTACACTTCCACAACATGCAACCGTAAAATATGAAGGGTCGTTTTGAGTATTTAGCACCATACCTCTTAAATTTAGTGTTAAGTAAAATTGAAATGCCACCGTCGACTTTCAAAAAATTCAGTAAAGAATTCGTTAGAAATCTCACTTGGAAGGAAATGTAGTTAAGTATTATTCTTATTATTATTAGGATTAATTTTTGTAGTTCAATTTTTGTTTTTGCATACTGTTTTCTTTGTCAATTAACCATGTTACATTTTTTGTATGATTTATATTTTAGATGTATACCTACCTACTTATTGTAGTCATTATATACCTCCGCAATTTAGGAACGAGAAAATGTAAACTTTTATTTTAAGGGGAAATGGAAGAACGGTTTTTGCCGAATTTCCTCCTTTTGTGTATATTTTCTGTACACAATAAACGTTATTATTATTAAAATCGCTTACTCCTGAAGAACCAAAGGCGAATTATACCTTCTCTTTGACGCCCGAGGTTAAAATATGCCGCAGTTAAGAAGAACCCCATGAGCCGCTGCTCTTGGCATCTTCTAACAACTTTACTAAAAGTTTGTCCAATTAATAAAGCAAATGTTGGGTAAATCCAAACAATTGGGAGCGCAAAAAATGTAGGCAGTAGTACATAGTTTGATCAAAGAGTTAATACTGATACAGTAGAAGTAGGTTAATAGCATATGGTTTCTGTGAATCAGGTTTGCTTCTCAACTAACACTCAATTTACCTGCTTCACTTAGAGAATGATTCTCCGTCCGTCGGGGTACCACCGCCAACCCCAGGTCGCATATACAACAGGAAAGATCCGCCCGCACCAGCACATTCCTTGTATTAATATCACGGTGTGCGATGCACGGTTTTCCCAAATCGGAATGCAGATGAGCCAATCCCTTGGCAATACCCAAACTCATCCGGCATAATACGGTTAAGTTGATGGTGTGATTTTTTAAATACTCTTGCAGGCATTCTTGTTCGAGGTTAAAAATGAGTATGTAATCCGATAGCCCGTTGGGACTTTGCGCACGTTCTCCTCCTCCGAAACATTTTAGTACGCTTGAACTTTCACCAGAAATTTTATAAAGCTCGTGTTCGTTTAAGAAGTAATTGCGATGATGGGGCGGAAATACTTTGACGGCAACTTGTTGATCGTCGACTAGTCCGCGCCATACGCTTCCGTATCGACCGTGACCTGAATATTAAAATTAAAAACGAATTTAAAAATCGCTTAACATACCAATCATGCTGCATAGTTTCAGTTTGTCGATGCTATACTCTTCGGGTGGAGGAAGAGGTACTTGACCGGTTTCTACGTTGTGCTTGTTTGGCTTCATTCGCCAGCAGAAGCACATCAGGGCTCCTACGCCTACCATTAATAATACAAAGGAAATCCCAAAGGCTGTCCACAACAAAGGGCTCATATTGACTTTAGGCGCACCTTCCGTTACAATTGTAGGAGGCGACGAAGTTTCTTCTTGTGGTATGTAGACGTCTGTAAAGTTTCTGTTGCACATGTCCCCTGCACAGCAACAGAACTTAGTCGTATTCATCGCTTTTGGAGGTTTTTTGTCAGAGATACATTGGCTTCGATCACAGTCTTGTGCTTTTCCAGAGGTCTCCCAGCAACCTGTTAACATAAATTACTTCAGGGACATTCGTATAAAAATGCAACTTGTTCCAAGTATAAAAATAGACAAAATTGTAAATAAGACACCGAGAACACATGTTGAAATACAATTCCAAGAAAAAAAAACCACTTGAAAATGAATAAGAACCACATTGCTTTAAGAGATTCTTAATGGCTTTTATCTAAGTGCCTCTTGAAATAAAATTAATTACCTCGAGTAAAATGTCATACCTTGTCCCATAATGCTGACGGTTCCATTGGCGTCTTCCTTCCAAAATGAGTAACAATGGTTTGTTTTACATCTTATGGTACGCTCGGTGGAATTCTCTTCAAAGTCGGGGTCCGCATTGTCCGTTACGTGCGCAATGGTGCCGGTTGCACTGGCGCACGTAATTATTTCTTCTAAACTGTTCGAGTCGACATCAAAAATTGCATTTACTGCGATTGTGTGTAGATAAAATATTGTAAATAACGTAGTCCTGAGAGAAAACATTTTGGTTCTTCGTTGTACGATCTATCGCATTTTTCTTAACACTAAAAATGCAAAATACACAAATCTTAATCTAATTATTGGGTCGTTTATTAATAATTAATCTTTCTAGTTGCTTATTATTGGCTTGTTGGCCACAAGCCTGTAGGGTAGGGAATACTTTCTATGATCTTTGGGACCAGTAATGATTTTAAATTTACCTTCAATTCCAAGTAGCCAATGTAGAACACACTATTACGTCATTTTCGATTGTTAAGGTGAAGTGATTGTTCTTTATTGCCGAAATTTTCATATTCATAATTACAGTTTTGTTTGGATTAATGAATAATTTATTATTTTGCCACCATCATTGTACAAATTCTTTGACCACGCAATTTAACTTTTGTAGTGCAGCCACAAAATATGGGCACTAACAGCAACCGCTATATTATGTCATCCGCATACTTAAATGCACTATGTGGTGAAGTGTAATTTTGCGTCGGGGCAAAAAGTAGCTGAAGACATGTACAAAAGGAGGACAGGGTAGGCCTCGGAGTAGGCGCATATATTTTGTTGTACAGGATCTGGAAGAAATTTGGCATTTGAAGACTACAAAATACGCAGAATTTCATATAATTTGGTGTGTACAAATTTTGTCAAAATCAGAATTTCATTTCACACCCCCAATTTAGGGTGCGCGTAGGAATTTTTAAACATTTTTTGCAAAATCGGAAAAAGCATACCCCTAAAGCTTTTTAACTAGCTCTTATGGTTGCTGAGAAAAACATTAAAAAAGAAATGCAAATTTCAAACAAAACACGTTGGACCCTTAGTTTATTTATCAATTTTTTAAATAAATAAATATTTGTAACACCCTGTATTTACTTGTCATGATCTAAACTAAATTATACAAGTTTAAAAACGACAACATTGCACCACAGTTGAATGCAGAACCCACAGAAAAGCCAATTTATCTTGATAATTACTTTGATTTGATAAATGAAGAAAAATCGTCATCAGATTCTGAGGATGATCTTGATCATGATATTACACAGGATGCGTTAAATAATTTGCGGGATAATTTCACATCATTGAATTTTACAAACAGTACATGTGAATCTAATAACCAATAAAAACAATCCAGAAATCGTCTTTGTATTGGTTGTTAAACACGAAGGCCAACAAACTTAACACAGACAGTTAAGAGAGAAGCAGAGGGGTGGGGGACATTCCTTAATTAAATCGGTGTACTTGCGTATTACATATTTAATAAATTCATTTCTTAAATAGAACACTATATATTTTAATCTAAAAAGATAGTATATGCAAAAATATAACATACTAGAGATGATTTAAAAAAATACGAATGATTCAATATAAAATTTAAGATTAAAAAAAGAATGAAAACAAGTATAAATTGTACACAACTCTTGTGCAGGTAAAGCGCATTTTTTTAACCGAAATAGACCTTTGATTAGAGTACCATGAAGGATAAAACTATGTAGTTCCACCCCCCCTCCCCCTCAACCCCGTAGTTTGATAAGAGGACAGAAAGAAGGGCAGTAGTTGGTAGAAAACGGTGGTTCTTTTCGTTGAGACCTAATTAGAATACAATGAGATAAAATTAATCCCCCCCCCCCCTCAGACCCAGTCGCTCACTGATCTCGAGAAAGAGTCGCACGGGAAAGTTATAGTTTGTACAAACCCATTTATTTCGACGAGACCTTTCATTAGAATACCATGAAGGGTAGAACATGTGTTAACCCCCCCCATTTCCTAAAGTTTACCTTAGCACCACTAAAGGCATGCGTATGCAAAATCTGAGACCAATTGGTTGTCGTACGTAAAAGTTATGCACGTTATACTTTCAAAAACAGCATCTCAGGAAATAAATCGTGGGGGGGGGGGGCCTTTTAGACAGCGGCGAAATTTGATGTCCGTCTGGCACACCTTCAAGGTATAGGCTACCTACTGCAAAAAATTCCAGGACTCTAGGACCATTCCCCTAGAAGTAGTTTGAAACGGCAGAAGTGGGTCCGGACGGACGGACAAAACGCAAAAAATAGCACATTTCTTTAATTCTTAAAAAATGCGCTAAAAATTTAGCATTTTTTAAATCTTTTTCAACCAATATTGAATTTTTTTGAATTTCTTTACTGTAAAATTTGGGGAACAGAATTTAATGGGGTATCTTTTTGAAATCAAATTAACAAGGTGTTCCACTAAAAAGATGAGGTTAGGTGCACCACCCGATTTGTACACCCTACAGATCGGGCCAACCGCGCGCAACGTAAAATTTTTTGTATCTCCCCTCCTTCACCCGCTACGGATTTTCAAACTTGCGACTGTAGGCTTCCGGAATACACTTTGCACTCTCTTCCTACATCCAGGGGGGTGGCGCAGGACAAAAAATTTAAGTGTGAAGCCATAACGGCTACATATTCCTGTACTGATCCTGTAGGTTTTATGGCAGCCTCCGGGGGGTGATAAAAATTTTTACCTTACAAGAAAACCTCAAAAGTTTTGTTCTTTAAGATAGGGAACATTTCAAAGATTTGAAAGCTAAGCCTTTGAAAGATCGTTGTAGCGCCTTAGAGATTATTTTGGATTTCTGAAGGCTCTCAAACATAAACATAATATATGACTTGTAACAAATGAACAACAAAATTTTAATTGTTGGTCTTGAAAGAGGTAATTGTTATGTTTCAGTGATAAGAGTATATAGGGTAAAATTTTGTCTGGAGCACTGAATATGAAAAAACAACATTTTCTTCGAAGAAGCTATTGCTACCATTGTACTTTAAATTTGTGGTCAGTGGCGTACTTCTGCATAGTCAAGGGGGGCATATTTTTTTAAATGGCAACCACTAGTTTTCACTACACTGTTGGATATAGAAGCATAAAAAACTTCTTGAAAAACGTATTATATTACATAATCAAATTTAAGAGAAAAACTCAAATTAAGAAAAATAGTTAATAAATAATTAATATCATAATTTTACAAGTTTGATAAAAAAAATAGTGCTTTCCATTAAAAACAAAAGTTCCTTAATTTAGATTTTTCTCTTAAATTTGAGTATTTTTTAAAAAACAATGTACTCTAAGAAAATGTGATGAAAAATAGTGGTTTCCATAAAAAAATAACCCCCTTTGACCATGTAGAAGTACGCCACTGCCTACAAATTTAAAGTATTTATAGCTTGGTAGAAAACTTCTATAATTTTGGATACCATAAAGAGCTTCATTTAAAAAAAACGTTGTTTTGATGATATATTGAGTGTTCCAGACATCATTTTTACTCACCTACTTAAAATTAATATTAGGCGTGACTAAAGATAGAGGAATGCCTCTATGGCGTGACCTAACATTTCCACAGCCATCTCTGAATCAAAATTTTGTTGCTCACACCTTACAATTATGACAATGACAATACAATAAAAACATACCATCATACCAATCATTTACAATATTTAATTTATTTACATTGAAACAAAACAAAATTGAACTTTGAATTCAATCACAATTGAACCCAAAAAATTTCTGTGATTACACATTCCCAAATTTTGTAATTCCTATTCCTAGAGCGCATGCTAGGTCCCATTTCCTTAGGTTTTTTGGAGTTCAACATACGATATACGTTTTCGCTCCATTCGTATTTTTAATACTAAATTTGTCTGTTGCGGCTTTTAAGAGTTCAAAACGATCAGCACTAAAAGATTCAGTGATCACTACTCCAGATCCTTTTAACAGCTAGCCATATGCGCTAGGGATATCTGAGCGATAGAAACTTAAAGATTAACAGTCGCGGTTGGTTGGTTTTATGTTGGCCAATACGATGGTAATGGTCAATGTTTGTTTGTTGCAACAATTTAATTAGAAACGCAATCAAAACAATACACTTGATCAGCTGTAGCACTGATTAGCAAGTTGTTCCACCACAAGAAAATATTTAAATATATTCAACGATAATCATTGTAAACTGTACGGCGTGTGTACACTAGTCAGCCATCGAATTACAAATTAACAATGGTGGAAAAACCTGCCTTTTTTGGACGATCTTGTTAGTGGAAACCGGCCAGATGGCAACCCTACTGGAGAATATCAAGGATTACCTAACTAAGACTCCATTTGGTCTCCACAGCATACTCCAATAACAAGTTAACCCTTTGAAGTACTTAGAAGCAAGGCAGTTGTGGAATACGACATGTAAAACAGTTGAGTGTGATATAATTCAGGAACCTTCATTTTTGGCCAATTATTGTCCTTCCAAATTAAGGTTTTTTCAAAATCTTACACTTTTTGTAATTGAGTGAAGAAAAAATAGAGGAAGAAAGGCAGTTATGTAGACTTTTTGACAGCCTCACTGTGATTAATATGTGAAATAATCTAACTACTTAATGAACAATTTGATAATCTCTAAAGAAGCACTTTAATTAATTGCGTTGTTTTCCCATAAAGAAATTCTTGAAGTAAACACTTTGAACTCATGATCAAGACATGATGACTAAAAAAAAGATTAAGTACAATCTCAAAAAAAAAGTAAATTAGATCAGAGGAATCAACAGGATAGAATTTGAAGAATTTATAAATAGCAAAGTGCAGTACTACACATCGTTAAAGTTTTATATCAAGTGCACTTAAGCCACTCCGTCTTAAGTGGTAAACATAAAGCGTTATAGTTAAATAAGTAGGTAGTTATGCGAATTTAAATTATAAATAATGCACAACGTGCAACTCGTAACCGCACGATTTAAATTTGTGTTTGGTTTGGCCGTTTGTAAACAAGGCTTTTTATCGATTTTATTATAATCGAATTTCGTTTAGGAATTATGTTAAAGGGATTTAATTTGCGTTTGATTGGGTCGTATATTTTAGGAGCGATTTAAATTAGCTTCGAACATGCAAATAATAATTAAAAATAGAATCTACAAACCTGTGTTGTCGGTAGATCAACACTAGGCCGTGTTACACAAGGTGAATCCACGAAATTATCATGGAAGGTGAAAGTGATATTCCGAACGATAAAACGGTCTTTATTATTAGCTCCCTTGCACCACTTTAACTCTGTTCTTTCAATTGCAAATGATTTCGGTACATTTTCTATAAAGCAGTAGAATTGTCGCCGCCTCTACTGGTCACGTGACCCAAATTGACAGTTACGATAAAACAGCCAGGCGGCGAAAATCGGCACCCTGGCGCCAGCCGTACGTACATTGCAATTAGTTTTTTTTCCTATTTCCCGTCTCACGAACTGAAATTACCATTAGCAATGACTTATTAAAAATAGTACCTACTTGACGAGAGATTATTTCCGGAACACAACCCGTTTATCTAAAGTGCAGTTCAGCGAGATTCAATATACAGGGTGTTCAAATGAGACAGTTCCGTTATCTACGTCGTTTCTGGCCCATAAAGTGAGTAATGCCACAAATGTACTAAGCTAAAATTGCATTTTAAGGACCGACTTTGGTACTTATAAGATTGTCACGCCCGGCAAAATTTCACCACCGAGATCAGTTCCATCACATATAGCAAAACCTACCTATTATGAGTCGGGAACGCCCCCCCTCCCGTTGCTTCGCCCAGAAATAAAGAAGGACAACGAAATTAAAAAAATGCGCAGCAGTTGCAAGCTGGCCGCAAACGTTTTAGATGAAATTGGAAGAATTATCCACGTAGGTAAGTGGGAAGGTCAAAGTGTTCAGTGGAAACTATTAACATTTATAGGTGGGACAGACTACAGACGAATTAGATGCAGTTATACACGAGCTAGTCATTGCAAATGGTGCATATCCCTCACCGTTAAATTATAAGCATTTTCCAAAGTCTGTGTGTACATCTGTTAATAATGTAGCTTGCCATGGCATACCAGATGATAGGCCTTTGCAGGATGGTGACATAGTTAATGTAGATATTACAGTGAGTTTTTGTTTAATTATACCATAATTTTTATGTGTATTAACACGATTGAGGAGGAGGTGCTTTTAGATTGTTTTTAACATCTCTGTTTCATTTGTTTATGTAGTTGTGTACAGCTGGGATAGTAAAGGCTCCAATACACTACCCGGAGCAACTCCCACCTCCATTATAACCATTTTCACACAATATACATTGTCACCTAATATATTGTCAAATTGAGCACGTAGGTAAAACGTTTTTCTTACATATAATTCTGGAATTACATAATTTTGTTATTCCCATTAGTTCATCTATGAGCTCATCCAAGCATCAGACGTAGATTATCGATTGGCACACTGGTATATCTTTTGGCAATGCCGGATTCACCCAAATGTATACCAAGCACATCTTTTGGGCTCTAAAAAAGGGGCTAAAGAGATTATTCCATAAAAACATTGGAACCAATAATAATAACAAAACATTATTCAACTTGTGAGATCATAGCTACCATAGTCGTACTTTAATTTTGTTTTTTTTTTAGATATGAATTTAATTATTTTGTTGTTGTTTAGTTATGTTAAGATTTTGAGTTTTTGTTGTGTTTCTTTTTTCTTATTACACTAAATAATTGCGCGTTAACTATTAAATATGTATTGTCCTGTAATTGGAATGTCTGTTCTGTTGGGCAATAAATCTCTATTATTATTAAGTTGTAAAATACGTGGAACCAAATTTGGTACACATATTCTTACACATAGAGCTGAAAAACTTTTTGGGCAGAACGCGCATGCGCAGGCGTACAGGGGTGGTATCTGTGCTAGCCACTTTCTTAAATATCAGCAGGATTGTTGTTCATTTTTTGTACACATGGATTAAATTAACATGTTTTGTCTTCCTAAAGTGTCACTTTTTTTCTCAAACAAATTAAGAAGCTATAAAGAGACGAAAAGACACACGGCATTTTTAAAGGTGGTGTTCATATTTTTCGTTTGGGATTTATAAATCAGTACTCTTTTTTTCCCCCTAAACAAATTTATTTATTTATTATCCCTCTCTTGTTATAATTAAGATTTTAGTATTTGCAGTAGAATAATAATTAAACTCAAATTTTAAGCTCCGCAATTGCGCATTTTCATATCGCCATGCATTAGAGATCTTTGTGAAAAATTTAATTGCGTAAGCATCGATTCTTTAACATGTTTTCTGTGGAATTCATGTCAGGCTACGTAGCTGAAAAATAAAACAGTAGTGAATAAGGATCATTTTCCATTATATTAACAGAATTGTATCTTTCAGGTGTTCCTAGACAATTACCACGGCGATTGCTCAAAAACATTTCTGATCGGTCAAGTCGATAAAAAAGGCTGCGATTTAGTAGAAGCAACACAAGTATGTTTGGAAGCCGCTATTGAAATTTGCAAACCGGGACAATCTTTTTCCGCGATCGGAGCCGCCATTCAAAAAAAAGCCAGGGAGCTGAAATTCTCAGTCGTGCCGGCATTTATTGGTCACGGTATTGGCAGCTACTTTCACGGTCCACCTGACATCTACCATTTTCGTAAGTTGTACCCAACATTCAATCTGGAACGAATTACACTCATTCTCTTTAGGAAATAATTACCCCGGTGTAATGGACGTAGGAATGACGTTTACAATAGAGCCAGTTTTATCTCAGGGTACAGGGGAGATTGGTGTGCTTGAGGATAATTGGACCGCAATAACCCTCGACAATTCAAGAACTGCCCAATTCGAACACACTGTTCTTATTACACCAAAAGGTTGTGAGATATTAACAATACCTGATTAAATATGTTTGTGTATATACCTATGTCCTAAACAGAGAATTATTGAGTAAAAGGTAATTTTGGCACCAGCCTTTTTTTCAACCTGACCCTGTTAGTGTTGAGCAGATTGCGTAGATCCAGTCCAGATTAAAGGTTTTAATATGTACAATGTGCAACTGAAAAAAGAAGCATAATGATTGTCGATTAGTAAATGCAGTTATTTAAAAGATATATACAGAGTGCTTCAAAATACCATAGCCATTGTGATCGATCTAATTTGGAAAAATTGACTTAACAGTATAATTCTCATTTTGATATTTCAAAATTGTTTAAAATTCTTAATGGATAAATTAAAACACAGTGAAAATCTGTAGTAATGTGGACCTAAAAAAATATTTTCTTTAATCAACCTCATATAAATTACAGAAAACAACGTAAGAGGTGTAAAACAGTAAAATTGAATCTAGAATCCAAAAATCTAGAAATATTCAGGGTGCAACTGGAAATTATGGGAAAATTCAATTGCAAGTATTCTGATGAAACCTCTGGTAAAGAAATCTTGCACGAATTCAATGGTAGGGCTGGTTATTTGATTTTTCCATCAACACTTCCCCAAAAAATCAGGTCTACGAAGGATTTTGAAGGGCTGTCCACTAAGAGGTTTGGTGAGCAGATGAGCTTCTTGTTCATCTGAAGGCACATACTCAATTCTAATTTGATCAGAATCCAATTCTGGAGTCAACAAGCTTGATCATGATTGTCCTGTTGTTTTTTAAGATTGCTCTCAGACAAAAAATGGCCAAACAAAACCAAACGTAATTTTTAGATTTGTAATTTGTCAAATGGCCTTTAATCGAACGATTAGCAACATATAGGAAAATATCTCGAACATAAAAAAAACAAATTGCTTATTGCCTTTTGGTTGGTACTATAAGCAATCAAAGATAAAGCAATACACACCGACAGAGGAATAGTGAAATTTCACAATGTCAAAATCTAGTGGTAAAGGTGAAAACAAGATAAACAACACTATTTGTTCAATAAGAATTTCTTTTCTTATAAATGGTACTATTTACAAATTTAAATTTCTATCATTAAAATGGTAAGTATAAATCTGTACACGATCCATTGTCCACATTTCATTTATACAGATGCTCTCACTTCATTTTTTACATATTAATAGTGGACAAAATGTGAAACCATAATAGTATGTATGTATATACAGATATCTACACACAAAATGTCATAATATATAAAATGGAATGTCACTTTTCTAGAATAATTTTACACGAAAAATGATTATGTACATTTCACATAAATGCTGACATATCTCGCAAATACAATATATTTTTTCAACGTCAAAAATATACTTTGTACTTTTGTATTTTTGCACAGATGCCTGAGTTAAAATATTGCGCTGTTTCACAAGTATAGAAATAAAAGACACAGGATAGGCAGTAGACCTTTTAGAACAGAAATGGGAACAACTACCGCAACCGTCAAATAAATTACAACAAATACATATATACTCGAGAGCTACACTAGCAAACAAAGTGATATGCCAACATTTCGATTAGAACAAAAATAGTTTTTTAAAACAAACAGTCGTCACGTTTCTTTTGTTGCTAACAAAACAACGTAAAGAAAAACAAAAAACACAAAAACTATACTATACTATAAAATAATAGAAAAAGAAAAACAAAGATCAACAAAGGTATTTTCGTGTTTACAAATACAATTTTGTGACATAAAATCAGCAGCAATTAACAATTTAACGACGGTCACACGTTTTTTTTTTTTGTATTGACCTGTAAACAAAAACAAATTTTGTTACATGTAGCTTATAAGTATAAGAATATTGAATCTATAATAAAAATAACACACAATGTCCCACAATCTGAATAGAACAAAATTCAATCATTTATTGTTAAACAGTGTGTGTAAATTGCAGATAAAACTGAGACTACGATATATTACATGTTAAACAATAATAGGAAAAACACCGTGCAGTTATCTCCAATACAGCCCTTTGTTTCTTCATTAAATTGTTAACTCGACAATTGTTTCTTCTTACAAACGTACTATGATTTTACATCAAAAATTGAAACGCTTCGTAGAACAAATTTGGTTTGCAACTTAAAAAATAAATTGTATCACTGTGTTATTTTATGCACTAAAAGTAAGTTAAAGCACCTGGCGATAGCCTCATTGTACAAAATAGAAACAACACAAACCTTCACAACTATTACTAAACAGCAACTTAAAGTCGTAAGTTTTATAAACAAATGATAAATTAATGAGATTACAACGGGTACCCAGAGATCGACCGAAGAATTTAAGTTTCAATAAATATTAACGCGAATAAAAAGTTCTTTTGCACTTTAGGAAGTTTTATGAGGACTCCTCGCAGAGCCTCTCGACGCGGTAGCGATTATATGGAGAATATGGAGAGCGTGTCAGATCATTATTACTTACAACTCGTGTTCGATTAGGCACAACACCTTCCGCGCGACCCATCAGCCAGTCGGTGCACTGTTTATATTGCGTGTCACTAACATTGGCCGATGTCCAGCGCTTCAGCCATGAGCGAAAACGGAGTCCAAGACGCTTTGTTACCGACGGATGTGACTGTAACATAAATAAACATCAGTTACGCTATGGGAACATGACAAAAAAAAACTGTTTGCATTACTTATTCAACTGAGGCAAACAAAATGGCTGGTAGGAGGAGTTTTACAAATTTCCCTTGATTCCCCACATTGGTGGTATTGAATTTTGATATAAATTTCTCAAAGTATAAGTGAAGTTGGATGGGAAAGGCAGGGAGAAGTGATTTGTGAAGATGTCAAATTTTACTTCAGTGGAACGAATAGAGATCTGGGAGAAGAAATAGTCCAATCTGTCCAAAAGGCCATATTTATTCAAGTTTATATGCTTACCATTGACCATGGACAAGAGGATCAAAGGACAAAACTGAATGGGAGTGGACTGTGTAGGGGAAGGAAGCATTCACAAAGTCTAGTTTGAATTGGGTACCAAAAACGAAAGAGAGGATAGACTGGTAGTTGATAGTTGTAAAAATCCCTATCTGACTTAAGTATATGGCAAACAGTATCTCAATTAATAAGGTTGGAAAAATCCATGTCGGAGATCTTACCTTCCTGGCTTTTTTAAAGGCACAATGTTTATACAAATAACTATCCTTATTCACAGTGAACATCATCTTAGAATCCCCCGAATTAAATTTACACTGCGTCTCATCAGAAACATCATAACCCGAATGTTTGCTTTGATTCCTTTCAGGTGGCGATCTCTCATTCAGTTTCTTCTCCAATTCTTCCAACGGACAAATCTCCTTAGAAATCAATTCGCTACTCCCACTACTCGAAGGTTCCTCGGGACCGTTCTGTTCCAACCTCTTGCTTGAATCTTGCTTCTCCTCGTCGTTAACCAGATCATTGCAGGAATCAAATCGCAATCGGATGCGGAGGTTTCGATTTAAATAGACTGGCGACCGAGGCATTTTGCTGTCTATGTTTGAACAGTTCACGTACCGGTCCTTATACGAACTCCACTTTTTCGCATCATCCGCCTTCTTGGGATCTTCGGGTTCTGTATCTAGCAATTCTATGGTCATTTTGCAATCTCGCTTGTAGATAAATATTTTGAAACAATTTTCATCCTGTACGGCGGTTTCCGCTTGCCGCTGGTACGACAATTCGCAATGACTCCTCCGATGAGCAGTTGCACACAGCCCACCCGCTCCTCCACGCTTCTGCTCCTTCTGAAATAGTTCCATACAAGCGATCGCCGTACGCTCAGTGACACAATGTTGCAGCTGCCGTACGGCGTACTGCACGACTTTGTCAAAAGTGAATGCGATATACGCATGAATACCAAACATTTCCCGTAGCGTATCTTCGTAAGCGTTGGAATCCATATTTCCGTCTAGTAAGTTTTTCACCATATCTAAGAAAGCCGGATAATAATCTTCTACTTCTATTTGTGGTTTTGGTTTTAGCCTTAGCGCGACGGCGGTACTTTCTTTTCGACTTATCCTCTCTTTTAATTCGTCACTCGCCAAAATAAGTGCACGGTCGTACATTTTCGCCAGACGCTCGCATAAAATGGCGTGAAGCCTTAAAAATATGTACCAATTGTTGTTGGACATAAACAATGCGTATGCTTCATCCTGAAAAAAAAAACAATATTTCCATTAAAATGTAACAAAGAAAAAATAAACAAGTGTAAGAGATAATCATACAAATTTGGTTTTATATATTCTAATATCTACTGGTGAAGTCAAAATAATTATCAAAGAATAGGAATGGGGGGGGGGGGGGGGGGGGATAATTTGTTAAGTGGCTGGGGAGCGTCGCCGTGGAGGTGCGCGCGCGTGTTTAAAAATTGGCCGCTTCCAGACGGTCAGACTTGGAGCCAAGGTGCCATGCTTATATTTTAAAATCAGAAAAAAATGCTCTATCAAAAAGTAAAAATGAGGGTGAACAGAAGACGAAACGTCAGACCTACGATTTAAAACTTGTAGATGGAAAAAGATGGCCATAATAATGTGTCATTTATTTTGAAATATCTTTTTAAATAACTTCAGTAAAAAATAAAAACGATTTTTCAAAATTTCGTTTTTTTCCGAATATCTCCCAAAGTAGTCGGAATTTTTCCAGTTCCAAAATGGTATTTTGTTAAGCATCAAAATACGCAGCTTTGTCAGTTACAGTTTCCGAGATCCCCATGGTGGCCCTCGAATTTGAATCAGCCAGTATATTATATTATATCATTTTGTTCAAAATTTTGAAATGACCCATTTTTATTGGTTGGTATCGGCTATCATGAATACAATTTAAAAAACAAAATCTCAGTGAATCCATGGCCTACTATTTAAAAACCGTAAGAAAGAAAGTTTTAATTTTTGGTTCAGCACTAAAATTTAAAAAATATACGTTGTGATACCACACTGTCATCAGGAAAAAGGATGCACAAAAATGTACGGTAAGATACAGGGTGTTGCATTTTAAAAATTCCAACTTTGGACTAAATCTCCAAAACTGGTCTAAAAAATTTTTACTACACCACTCTACGTAAAAATATCTAGAATGGGCAGTTCTAACCTTTTTTCTACCTTACATGAATAGTAAGATACAATAACACTCCAAAAACTCAAACTTTTCGTTTTCACCCTGTATTTCACAAAAAGTTGAACAGGGTCTCGAAAACGGCTCTACCATAAATACAGGAACAGCTGTATTTTTTTTATTTATTTGCCTTTATTTTTGAGTGGGCGAAGTTTCAGCCAAGGCTGCTCTTCTACCAACCCAACCCAACCCACTATACATTTACAAATAGCCATGCCCGACCCTTACCACCACGATCCACCTTTAGTTGAACTGCGCCACACGGGCATTTATGTGCCGCTAGCATTGTAAAACCTACAGCAGTAACGTAACAAAATCGTCCTTCATACGAAACCAAATAAAAAATTTCTACCTCAAACTATCCCTACGGAAATATGGAAATTAAAAATCATAAAGAAACCATCATTGAAGTTTTTTTTTTGTAAAAAATTACGATCGTAATCTCAGGGATATATAGCCTTTGTAGTCTTATAATTTATAGGCAGGCATGCAACTTAGGATGACAAAAAATTCTTTGTAGCGAGGAGTAGGAAATTCCCAAATCAGCAGATGCTGTTGTGAAGGCAGCACTTGGACAAAAATATCCTAGAGCGTTAATTTATACTTCTCCTGTTATGGGTTTAGTTCACACAAGTCTAACCACCTTCCCATGATTAAACATATTCTTTTTTAATCTAAGAAAATTTCCTTTCGTCATTTGACATTTGATTCAAATGACATTTCAAATGGAATGATTGCTTCCAAAGCCTACCACACCTAATGAAAATACAAAAATGTCAAATCTTTCAAAAAATACCAATACTACTACCAAAATATCAAACCCTACCGGATATAGGCGTACACAATGTTAATAACGGGTCTTAAAATTCAAATCTACATTCATTTCTGGCATCAAACATTTTAGCTGCTATTTGAAAAATCGCAGCAATCCTGGAAAACTTTTTCAAAACTTTCAATGCTCACTCCTTAGACTTTAAGGATTTGATTATAAAAAATATCACTCACTAATCTTGAATGGTTTAAAGGATACGAATTTTTGAATAGACGCATGCATCTCCAAATTTTTAGACAATTTTATTATTTGTTTTATTTATATGTATTAGTGACATATGTCATAAACTATAACAGATAGGCAAGCAAATCTTAAGTCCGTTGAATTAAAAGTAAAAGGGCGCATTTAGAAAAAAAATAGAAAATGTTTCTATTCTAAAAAACCAATATGGCGCCAACTTCCGTTATTTACGGGAGCGACGCCATCTTGAAATTAATTTATTTGAATTCGCAATGGTCGATTATGACTGTAAACTAAATTTCAAGTTTCTATGTCAACTGCAATGTATGAATGGGCTACCTGAATCTCCCTGTATATGCAAACAAGCTTTTTCAATAATGAATTTAAGTAAAAATTCCTTACGAATCGTCTACGTGCAGTACTCAAAATTTCGACATCAACATTGATCAACTGGTGAAGGAGTTAGAGCAGCTACACATGTCTCATTAATCAAAATTAATTAATTAAACAAAATATTTATGTTTTAATGGAGTTGTTGAGTTTATTTTCCTTATAATAGAATGTTTTGTTTTTATTTAAATAAAAAATAGATACTATTAAGTTATAAATGTAGTGAATTGCAAATGTTATTATCGCCTGCTACCTCATTGAAAATTCACCTTGTGGCCTTCACTGGTCTAGGGCGTGACTTGACTATTTACTATTGCTACATTGACTTAAACGCAGCAAGCACAATCCTTCACCTCAGTCCCAATTGATTTTACAATTGTTTGCTTTTCCTCTTTCTTTAATTAAAATTTAAGTGGAGTGGATGATCATAAGACACAAAAAGACAAGCTTACTTGACGTTACGTGACAAATAAAGGCAGTGTGTAAATGTTTGCAGCATTTTGATTGTGAATTTACCGAAAATTCACAATGAACGTCGATGCATAACACTCTTGCATCAATACTTATTCAAATCTACGATAGCACAGATTTGATTAGATCAGAGATGCCAGTCAGCTATTAATACAAACATGTACCTACCAGATCAGAGGTCTGAGCATGTAAAGGAACTTTGACATCTTCTTCTTTAACATCCGCATCGAGAAAGCATTTGTCTGAAGCTTCCCCATCGGAATGCGCTCGCGCGGGCGATTTTCCAGGACTTGCTCCATCCAACTTTGGTTTCACATCCGCCGAACTTGAATTGCTATTGGGACTCTCGTTCCCCACGTCTTCTTTCTCATCTAAACACTCTCTAATGAGAATGAGAAATAATTTAGTTGTTAACACTTACCGTCATCCTCCCGCTCATCATCGCTAAGTTGCTGCCGTGGATGAAAAAATAAGTCGGGGACAAACTGCCTTAAAATATGTTTAATCCTTCGCTTTTCCCCTTTTTGTATTCCCGTCTGTCTTTTGACATGATGTATAAGTAAATTAGCGGCGTCATCCAGAATAGTACGATCTCTGTAGGGAATTACCAGGTGTGGTCCGACTATTGGCTCACAGGTACCCTCTTCATTCTGCTCGTGCCTCTACAATAAAAAAATTACAAGTCCTATCGGCAAGTAGACATACAAACCTCGTCAAAAAGCGTTTCAATTTCGTTAAACAAACTTTTCGACCGTAACGCCTTCACATCGTTTTGCTTGAAGTTAATTCCTTGATGATCTAAGCTTTTTAAGTAATACTTTTCATTTTGTTCCTTCCATATTTTATTAAAGCCTTTCTGGGCCTCTCGCCACTCCTCTTCTTTCGCCTTCAACCTCCTCAAAACGACAGGGACCGCAATCGCGGGGTTCCGTTTCAACCCGTCGATAATATCTTGTGCCTTATCTCCATAAATACGTTTGAGCGCTCTCTGATGTAAAATCGGAGAGTTGCCACCTAAACAGTCGTCCAGACGAAATCTCGATATCTCGTCGGGACTTAAACGGCTCAATTTCTTCTGCACCCCCTCGAGCACCCTAATGGTGGAAGCGTTGGTCTCAATCACAACGTCTAACTCGAACCGTTCATCTTCGCATCTGTACATGTACTCTTCGTACTGCGTTTTCCGCGAGCTAACAAACGTACTATCCTCCGACCAGGTCGGAAAGGAAACCCACTGGTCATTTAATACTTCTTTACAAAGCTGGGTTCGACCCGAACACTTCTGAGGTTCCTGAGGAAATTTTTTCGATTAGTAAATTCCAACCACGAACTTATAAAATGGATGGACTGCTGATCAAACAGTTGCATAGAGCTAGAAATGGCCCTAGCAAGGGCGCGAACCATGATGTGCACGTTTTAGTTATTTTCTAGGGGAATTTTCCTAGTGCCTTGGAAAATGACATGTGTCACAGTATTTATTTAGAAAACGTGAGGTTAATGCTTGTTTATTAGTTGATTTGAATTTCGCGCCAAGTGAGTGTACATCATGGCTGCCCATGTAGATGTCATTTGTCAATTCAGCATTAGCAGTTCATCTTAATTTATAAATTCGTGATTCCAACCAAATCCGGCACTATTGACAACTTTCTTATTATTGGTCAGTGAAATTAAAATGGTTACACCAAAAAAATGCAATAAATTGTACAGAGAGAATTGTTTTCAGTTTTAGTAAGCTTTCCTGTACTATACTGCATTCATTATAAGAAGGTAGTAGATGGCGCTGTGTTTGAAGATAAACACACACCGGAAAAATATAAAACGGCACCAAATTATTGTAAAGTAGAAATATTCAGCACTGCGAACAGAAATAAACCTTTGACCAGGGGCGGACTGGGTACTTAAGAGCCAGGTGGAATTGCATAGGTTACGGGCCATTAAAGTATTAGTGTAGTAATGAAGTTGGGGGGGGGGGGGTTTAGCTCTGAGGTGCACCGCAAAAACAGTACTCCTTTCTCGAACATCAATTACCATAGTTTTTTTTTTAATTGCAGCTGATAATTAAAAGTAACAAAATATACAATCCACACAAAGTGCGTCGCCTATCATTGTATTTCAGCACTTTCATGCTACGACAAAAAATGATTAATTCATTGTAAAACACTTCAATTAAAAAAGAATTTTTTAACAACCTAACATCAACCCCAATTAGAGAAACGTGTTAATAATTTTCAGCCCCGAAAAAAAATTGTCTCAGATCGACCCGGAAAAAAAATTTTCTTATAGAATGTGGCCTGTAGAATCCATAATTTCAAACAGTTCCAAGATTGGGCTACTAGTTTAAAAGTTACAGCCCTTTGAATTTTCTTTCGAAATTGGTTTCTAGTCTATAACTTTTGATTGAGAAGTCTGATCGAAAAAGTACGATTCGTTTTGGATTCTACGCACCAAAATTAATAAGAAAAAGTGTTTTCCCGAGAAATTTTGGTGTAGTCGATTTTTGGTAAAAAAGGAAGGTAATACACTGCCTTTTTTTGAGCCCCGAAGAAAAAATTGTCTCAGATCGACCCGGAAAAAAATTTTCTTATAGAATGTGGCCTGTAGAACCCATAATTTCAAACAGTTCCAAGATTGGGCTACTAGTTCAAAAGTTACAGCCCTTTGAATTTTTTTTCGAAATTGGTTTCTGGTCTATAACTTTTGATTGAGAAGTCTGATCGAAAAAGTACGAATTGATTTGGATTCTACGCACCCAAATTAAAAAGAAAAAGTGTTTTCCCGAGAAATTTTGGTGTAGTCGATTTTTGGTAAAAAAGGAAGGTTATACACTGCCTTTTTTTGAGCCCCGAAGAAAAAATGGTCTCAGATCGACCCGGAAAAAATTTTCTTATAGAAAATTACCATAGTTTTTTTTTAAATTGCAGCTGATAATTAAAAGTAACAAAATATACAATCCACACGAGGTGCGTCGCCTATCATTGTATTTCAGCACTTTCATGCTACGACAAAAAATGATAAATTGATTGTAAAACACTTCAAATAAAACAGATTTTTTTATCAACCTAACATCAACCCCAATTAGAGAAACGTGTTAATAATTTATTAATAGTGCAAGAAACTAAATACAGCACATACTTATAAATTACCAACGGGCCATTATGATCTACAGGCCAGGTGACAACCGCCGGGTCAGTCCGCCCCTGCCTTTGACAATAACAGCTAATGACATTTCGGTAGTTTAATTGGCAACCTACCACCTTACAAAATTCACCAGTCGTTTTATGTTTCATTGTAATACTGACTCATGTTTTAACCAATCACAGTGAAGGTCAAAGCTTCCCTATGATTTCTACCGCTACCATCTTAAAATGAATACAGTATAATTAATTGAAAGAACGTGTTAAAACGATTTTTTGGCTTTAGCTTTCAAAACATGAAAAAATGATACAGGGTGCTCCCTTTAAACATTTTTATTTTATTGAATCTATAACCCAATGCTTGTTTTTGTTGATTTGAATATTATAACCCTAAGAAGAAATCATAAGTGTCGGCTTTAGTTGCAACACACTGTATATAGCAATGGTACTACCTGTGAAGGAGGAATGATACAGTAGCTGGCGCCCAGACGTTTCGCAGTAGCAAGATCGATATCTAACGCGTGATCTCCTTGCGGCCTCTCGACCCTAGTTACATTATATGGCACTGGTTCATTCTCGCTCTGTCCCAGAAAATCGCGTAGCCACCTTAACAGTTCGGGAAATTTTCCCAAAAACGGCGTGACAAGCAGAATCAATTCACTTTTCGAGACAATCTCTTGATTAAATAACGTCAAACATCTTAGAAAATTATTATAAACATCCGGCATGCGAAGGGCCTTCCTTACTTTATCAAAAAAGGCGAAATCGTTAAGCGTTCCGTGCTTGGACGCTTCCGTAAACGTAATATCCCGGCAAGATGAAGACATCTTGTGCTTCTTAGGTGGCGGCGCATCCCTATGAATAAGACTGGGATACGGGGGCGATCGTTTGATTTGACTCGAAATATGGCTGGGCTTGTGCGAAATGTGACGTTCTAATAAATGATCACGAAATGGCTGCTTCGTTGGCTGTTTCTTATTGATACTCGACACGTGATCGGATAGCGGCGGCGGCGATGTGTGATTTGTGGCGTCTGGCAAAAATTGACCAAATTCGGCTAAGAGGTCGCTTTGATTTTCGAACAATTTTGCAACTTGACTGTAGACCTCCTGCTCGGTGAGGTGTTTTCCCGGACCGCCACCGGCTGCCGTTTCCTTTAGTGTGCGTTGCTCTTTCTGATAGGTGTGTAAAATTTCCAGAAAACGTTTGTATTTTTCCGGCTGTCCCTGGAAACGATTCTGTAATAAAAAAAATTGAAAAATGTTAATTTGAATGAATGTTTGTATGAACGTTCAGTACAACTGAGAAACTTTCAATCTATTATAAAATAAATTGTTGTACAGATGAAACAAACGAAAATGATAGTATGACATTAAGCTATCAAGGATGAGATAAACAAAAATGAATATACCTTATTATCACTTATCAAACAAATAAACAGGATTCCCAACAATTTAGTAGTTCTTTATAAACCAAGAGCCATTTGTTTATAGGAGTGCGAGGTACGGATTACGAGGTAAATTAGTAGCTTAATTAATTATGTGCGTATACAGTTCTCGTCCAATGGAAAACCAAGTTCCCCATATTGTTATTGACGTTTAGAAAATGATAAAAGTTAAATTAAAGAACACACATTTTGTGATAGTGATATAAAAGCTTTTCACATTTGATTGCGTCTTTTGAATGATTTTATTTGTTATTGTCATACTTTATGAAACATGCCCCTGGTCTACTTTTGGACAATTACAAAACGAACTTAATTTAATTATTTTTCCCTAAAAAATTACAATTGATAACAATCATTAGCAAAAACGTGTTTGTGGCTTAACCTAAAAATTATAATGAACCAATGAATAAAGAATACCAAGAAGGAACATTACTCAGGTTGTATACAAGAGAGAGTGCGACGGAAGTCGGCCATTTGCAAAAGCCACTTATGACTCATTTTAGTTGTGATTTTTGCAGCGACCTAAAATAATGGTTAGTTGTTGTGCTTGTGATTGCCCCAAAACGGAACAAAATAAAAGTTTGGGAACTACATTTCATGTGTAAGTATTGATACCAATATTATTTTTATATAGTACATGTAAATTTACAATTTTTTTAGCGGAATGTAGTTTGAGGTTAGTTAAACAAAAGTCATAGGCGGAGTAGACACATGGGGTATCCTTCTACAACTGTAAGGTAGGTACGCCACTGGAACAGGAAACTCGAGAGGAAACTACTGTCCGCCATTTGCAAAAGCCATCGCGGTCGCACGTATATTGTTGATATTCTCCTTCCTGGTATTCTTTATGCATTAGTAATGAACGTAGAAATTTTGGTTATACTGTATCCTTCTGGAACATTCTCGAGATGCTATCAAGTCGATAAAAGATTAGTTACCGTCCTCGTCACCGTCAATAAGGAATATGAGAATAATTCTTTCTGCAAAATACGATATGCTTTCTAGATTTTTGTTATTATTTGCAATATGCACAAATTGAATTGTATCTAGTCTTAGTCTTAACGTCGATACCGAAATGATAAATAGTGAAATCCATGTTCGTGTTATATCAATCCATTTTAATTTAGTTTCTCGTTAACAGTTAACAATTTTATATACACAAATCACGTAAATAAATTTACATTACATAAATGAACACATAACTATAATTTCAAAGTCTGTTCCATTACAATTAACAATTATGGTCCAGCGTCAGTATTATATTTGTTCAAATCAATCAAAAGAAGAAAAATATTTATCAAGAAAAATCGGTTTCCTTAAAAAATAATTAAGTAAGAAAGAATGAGTGAGAATCATTAAAAAAACATACTTGATTTCTCAAGGCTCTAATAATATCACCAAGAACGATAACAACAATCATTTACTAACTTATAAAAATGTCACAACTTTTATCATTATCAGTGTAAATATGAAACACATGCAAAATCTTTAAGTAAAGTTTATAGACAATGGCAAGGATGATGGTAGGAAATATCACATTTATTTAGATCAACATATTTATATCTGATAAGAAATAACATTGAAAAGTGAACGTTTGCACTAATCGCGAATTCAAAAACTGCCTAGACCAAACATGCCATATATCAAATAATAAATATTTTA
Source organism: Photinus pyralis (assembly GCF_008802855.1). Lineage (NCBI taxonomy): Eukaryota > Metazoa > Arthropoda > Insecta > Coleoptera > Lampyridae > Photinus > Photinus pyralis. The sequence continues at coordinate 5,835,463 of NW_022170249.1, forward strand.
AAAAGGCATTTTGTTCTCATAATAATAGCAGACGTATTTTGTTATACATACAGAGTGTTATTTCGGAGCCTTAGTTAAACGTTTCTGGGAAAGTGAAATAAGTAGGTTTTTCAAAATTTGTACTTAGAAGTTACTCTGAAGGTTAAAGTTAAGTTGTTAAAAATGGGACTAATATTGTTAATTTCCTTGGATACTTAACGACATACCCCACTAGTTCGTTGAGAAACACGGAAATTGCTTTGGGTTTAAATATTTTTTGCCCGAAAGTTCGGGCTTACTAGTTTCCGAAATATAGTTGACGGTCATTCTTATTTGGCGACCCGGTACATGATACCTCGCGAACAGTTTCATATTTTTTTATGATTAATATTTGAGTATTTGGACTTTCTGTCCGTCCGTCTGTGTTTGTCGTTCGTTGTCTATATTAGTTTGAAACCGATTATTGCAATTTTTTATTAAAATGAACTGATGGAAAATTAAAATTAAGTCTGATTAGCAAACACTGAGTAAGTCTTCAAATGATGTATCATATAATACCCTAATAATCTCAACCCTATGCAGTACAGGTAAAAGCTGTCCATTAATTTTTCAAAGCAGAATAGTTGCATAGTCGAGGTTTTAGTTATTGACACAATCAACCTTTGCCATTAAAATTATGTGATAAACAGGATTTGTTTATCCTAATAACAATTGATGATTTTTAAATCGGTGCCATGTATGTACAGGGTGGCCAACTGAGAATGCAAAACCTGGAAAATATTTTTAAGTTTCTGAAATGGCCGCTAGGGGGCGTAACTGCAATCTGGAATAAAAAAAAGTGATGTTTTGTGAATTCCGCTATATTAACCTAACAAAAAAATTTCCGGTCTTTGAAGTTGACGATAATCTGAACAATTTTTGCTTGACAATTTTTCCTGTATCTCTAAAAATTAAGTGGTGGGGGGTATTCAAAGGTTTCCGTAAAGAACACCCTGTATCTTCGAAACGGCTGATCCGATTTAAACAAACTCGGGTTAGTTCAAAAGAGCTATTCTTCAGCTACAAATATTATACTATTTGAAGTTTTTTTAGTTCTACATATTACCGCTTGAGGGCTTTTTTCGACATTCCGACAGAAATGGTTAATTTTCTCAAAAAAATTAAATGCATTGGTTCGATTTTTTTTCATAAAAAGGTAGCTAAATGATGCCTAAACAAGTTCGCGAAAACAGCATCTCGATATCTTGAGATATATATATATGTTACCGGCAAATTGCGAAATCCAGTATTTTGCAAAATGCCTAGGCATTTCGCGAAATGACGAATGCAACAGTCAAAGTGAGAAACGGAGTTGCAGTTCGCACTTTGCCTGCCTCTCTTTAGGGATTTCGCGAAATGCCTAAAGATGCAGGCAAAGTGCGAAGGCTTCGCATTTCCCACAGATTGGGGATACAGCGTTGCCATTGGATGGTAAACGACGCGTACGATTGCGATGTTATTTAAGTACTCGCCAAATATTGCGCGCACGTTTAAACTGCATTCATCTATCAGTTTTCTGTTGAGTCAACCTTTGGATTTACTGTGGAGAATATATCATATGGGGGAAGGTACTGACGCGACGGTTTTACGTTTGGCACCGCTGTACGCGCAATCTGTGGAAAATATCCGAGCATTCTCACTTTGCCTGAACGTTTAGGCATTTTGCGAAATCCCTAAAGAGAGGCAGGAGAAGTGCGAACTCGAGTTCCATTTATCACTTTCCCTGCTGCATTGGTCATTTCCCAAAATGCCTAGGGATTTTGCGAAATGCCGGATTTCGCAATTTGCCGGTAACATATACATATTTTTATATCGTGATGGCCAGCATTTCGAGCATTTACGGCGGCATTAAAAGCTTCCTTTTTTAAATCGATCCACCTTAGGGCCACAAATTATATAATAAAAATAATTCCAGAAAAATTAGCTTAAAAAAAAATAAAATTTTGAGGGTATACAATTTTCTTTGGCCTAAATTTTAGGTTAGGAACAAGATATCGAGATGGGATTTTCACGAGCTTGTTTAGGCACCATTTAGCTACTTTTTCATGAAAAAAAAATCAAACCAACGCATTTAATTTTTTTGAGAAAATTAACCATTTCTGTCGGAATGTCGAAAAAAGCCCTCATGCGGCGATATGTAAAACTAACAAAACTTCAAATATTATAATATTCAAATATTATAATATTTGTAGCCGAAGAATAACTCTTTTCAATTAACCCGAGTTTGTTAAAATCGGCTCAGTCGTTTCGAAGATACAGGGTGTTCTTTACGGAAACCTTTGAATACCCCCCCACCACTTCATTTTTAGAGATACAGAAAAAATTGTCAAACAAAAAAGGTTCAAATTATAGTCAACTTCAAAGACCGGACATGTTTTTCTTAGGTTAATATGGCGGAATTCACAGGGAAATCACTTGTTTAGATTCCAGATTGCAGTTACGCCCCCTAGCGGCCATTGCAGAAACTTAAAAATATTTTCCAGGTTTTTCTCGTGGCCGTTTTAGTAATAAATTTGTTTACCGCAAGCCTCTACGATGGACAGGTTCCCAGATACAGCACCTCGCATTCTTATTTGGCCCACCCTGTACATCACGTAAGACGTTTTTTATAATATCAACAATCAACTGAGTACAGACGATCGGGTCACCCTGTGTATTGATCGAGTACTAGAGAGTGTATCATGAAAACCTTCATGGAACATTCAACAAATGGATTTCTACTGTCAATTGTAAAATTTCTGGTAGGAAATTATGTTTTGTATCTTGAACACATTTAAAATTACTGTAAATTGCAACAAAAAACTACAATTCGATTTGATAGGTGGAAGTGACAGAAGATTAAAATGGACATTTGAATCCTGACTAATACATACAGTGAGCTGCTAAAATATGGAACAAATTTGTGGTTCCTTTTATATCCTAAGAATGGAACAAATTCATTTAAAATTCAGGTGTTGGTTTTAAAAAAATGTTCAATATTTTAGTCACTCACTGTACGTATGTACGTACGTACATTGACAAAAGTAATGATCGGCTAATAGGTAAACTCTGCAGGATAAGCAACAAACATGCTTATCACATATGGCCCCATTGGTTTATTCAAAGATGAGATACTTTAATTTGTTGGTTCCCATTTTCAAGTGGTACAAAGATATTCAAATGTTGGTTGCATATGCAACAGGACCTATTCGGTGATCATTACTTTTGTCAATGACTGTACAGGATTCATTGGAAGGATATTTGAATGAACCTGTTTACCCTAAATGCTTAATAAACAAATAGCATATGATTTAAAATGATGAAAACTTACCTTAATCTTATTCACATAATTAATGGCATGATTAAACTCGACGGGTTGATTTTGGGGGGTCTCACCGTGCCCTTGAAGAGCCTGATTAACCGCCGCTTGAGCTGCAGAGAAAGTAAGAGCGTTATGCGCTGTATTATTGTGCATGGGAGTCGCTGCGCCGTATCCCGACAGATGATGAAGTACAGGTCCAGGAGGCGGCGCTTGGGGAGTTACGGACGCTACGTGCGTTGGCAAGGGTAGAGAGTGAGACGTAGTTAAACCCGTAGGCGGCACTTGAGTTACCATATTGCTATGAATGATTGTTCCCGACCCGCTTAGTATGGTTGCGGGCTTCTGCTGCTGTTGCGGATCGATGGCCATAGTTCCCGTCGGACTTGGCATGCTCACGGAAACTTGAAAGGCGTAGCCTTGTTCATTTCGTTGCACTTCGATTTTATACCCGGGCGGAAGAAACGTGTTAAAGCCGACGATTAAATCTGGGAATCCGCGAAATAGGTTCGATACCCTTTGAATGACGCCGGGCGTGTCGATCGACTGACTTTTAAATTCCTTCATAATGTCCAAGAAGTCATTATACACTTGAGGTTGAGAACCAAATTTAAACTTTACCAGATCCAAGTACGACAGTGCATCTTCTACTTTCAGACGTTGGAAGTTGCTGCTTCCTGGGGATTGCTGCGGTTGCGGCCCTTGTAATTGTGCGGACGGCGGCGACGCACCTTTAGTTCGTATCTGCGAATGGGAACTGACGGATAGGGGCTGCATGGCTTGGGGTTTGCCCGAATGAGGAGCGGCGGCAGCAGGCATCGCTCCGTAATTCACAGGCGGTGTCGGTGGATATAAACTAGACTGCATAACCTCTCCTAAAACCTTCACGGTACCAGAGCTTGTATATGCAATCGTGGGGGTGGTGTTTGGTATTCCCTGACGATAGATATTACTTATTGGTGGTCCACTTGCATCTTTTGCCGTTTCATCCACACGCAAACGTTTCATTTCAAATCACATCGAGGCGGCTAAAACAAAGATAACAAGAATTATTAATCTGCATAAATAAAAATGAAATCGCCGATAATTCTTTTTTTTTTGGGTTGATAAAAGACAATTTCCAAAAAATTGTACGGAAAGACATAGAAAACAATTTTTCTCTTTTCCGCCAGTTTAAATCGCAAATGTAACTAATAGATGGCGCCAAAGCGTGATCTACTACAGCTCTAGAAGGATCCATACCGTCGATTTCAGGCGTGAGGCGAAAAAATAGACGGGGTCAATTACGTATGCCCGCGAAGGTTCCTGATGTAGTAAAATGGGAGAGGTGAGGCGGCGCGAAACCGAGCTTATGTTCCATCTGGAAGCGTGACATTAATTGATTGGAGAACTGATAGACGGTACAGTTCTCAGAGTCTGCTAGTAGAATATAATTATTGGTGCATTTTGAAAATAACCGCTCTTTATTGGTTTTTAGTGAATATTTTTGAATTTTTTTTTTAAAGGGATCTCAAATCAATTGGCCTAATATCCACTGTTTGCCATAATACAATTTCGAGGCTAATACTGGGTATGGACAGTCCACTGAGAAACTCACGCCAGTTTTTCTAAGACTAAACTTACACTATGGTTTTTCAATTTTGCTTCACAAGCTTCAGTTATGTGTAAAACAGAGGAAAAGTGAATCGTCCCAAGGACTCTAGTCTCTATGCGTTTTTGAGTAAAAAAATAGGAGATGGCCACGAATTTGAACCACCCTGTACTAAGTATCCTATTTTGGTCGAGACTGCAGTGTATCTCAGTAGTTTTTAAAGATAGAAACTTGCGGTTTTCGCGACCATTTGCCCCTTTTAATAATACCACAAATAGAATTCTGAGATATAGCGTCAAAATGAAGTTTGTTTTTGAGACCCTGTATTATGTATACTTAACGTCAATTATGTTTTCTTCTTTGTTCCTATCACAACCTATACATTTTTTTTAATTTCAGCCATGAAAACTATTTTTTTTATTTTTAAATAGTAGCCCATCCATCGATTTTTTGTTTATTGTATCTAGGTTGCGAATTTTACAATATTTCCAGATATATTCGCATTGCAAAGAACGAATATTCGTCATTTTCGTGCATGTTTTATATTATTGCGTTTTTGAATCTTCATTCTTATTTTGGAATTTTATATTATTTATTATTTATTTATTATATATTATTTAAAGAATAGTTTTCTTGTTTTTGTCTGAATTTTCTTAGTTTTGGTTTGAAGGTGGAATATTTTTTCTGGCATACTGAGACTGAAAAGCTATTCTTTTTTATGCAGATATGTTAGGTAAACAATTGAAAACTCAGATGCGTTTTATTGTTTTTAAAAAACATAACTTTATTAAAATATATTGTAATTAGTACAGAATAGTATAGCGCATTTTGTATACGATAAATATTATTGAAAATTTCCAAATATTCTTGAAAGTTCCCAAATACTCGCAGCGATAAATAAATTATGTGAATTTTACAACATTAATTGTATCTATGGTAATTAAGGCAGCTGATACCAATCAATAAAAATGGCCGGGAATGGAAACATGTCCTTTCAACACAACAAAAATATGGTATATCTTAGATAAAAAATATAGGTTGTGGTATATCGATGTAATCTGGAAAAAGAATGCAAACAATTGACGTTAAAATATACAGGGCGTTGCATTTAAAAAATATCAACTTTGGGTCAAATCTCAGAAACGGTGGTTCAACATTTTATTTACTACGCCACTGATGCTAATAAAAATATCTAAAATATAGTTTTTACATTTTTTCTATCTTACGTGGGTAGTAAGATATGATATGATTCTAAAAAGTCAAATTTTTCGTTTTCACCCTGTATCTCAGAGTCTATCTTAAAAAACAGCCGAGATACGATCTTCTAAAATTTAGTTGAAATCCGCGGTTCTATAAATTATTGACATCACCATTTCACAATGGTACGCAGGTATGAAAGATATTATGCTTATAATATTGCCAAAGTATACCACGACCTCTCAAATGAATTTAAAAAAAAAATGAATAGCGCTACATTTAAAAACCATTTTCAAGGTATTTTGTTACTTAGGCAGTATAATCAGCAGTCATTGTCTTTCTTTCGTCCATTTTTTCTCAATTTCCTTCCTTTTCCTTGTATTTTAGTGTTCTTCTTATCGTCATCAATAGTTTCTGTCTTTGTTTATTTAATTTTTCATTCCACCTCCATGTAATGTATTATTACTAAGATATTAAGGGTTAAGTGGTAGAGCAGATGTATCACATGTTCATGTTGAACATCTGAACTTCGCCCTCTTAGGCTTCTGGCTACAATATAGTTTTTTTTTTACCGTTTGCTTTATGTTTATTTTAGAAGTCTAATAAATGGCACTTATTATTATTATTATTATTATTATTATACACTGTAGTCTCAATCAAAATAGCACACACTGTACAGTCTAAAGTAAACGAAGAGGCCTGGTGAAATTAAAACAAAGCCATTGGTCCTTTGAGCCGAATAAAATTTCATTTGGCTTTTTTTCGCCTTTACAATATTGCAACGATATTTTGAAAAACCCAATCGACATTTTCACAATGACTAAGCAACCCATAAAAATAATGTGCAATGCGAAAACGCCGGTGATAGAATCTAGTTCATAATGTCTTTATTTGTAATAGAAAACAAACAAATTTCGGGAAGAAATAAGAAGTATTACTCTCTCCCCAAACTTTGTAATCTAATAGATCCCTGTGGATCTTATATTTTCTCCTTAGGTGCCCATCCTATAATGCTTGACGCCTGAAGAAAGTCTGGAGAAAAAATTCTTCTGGTCAGAGTGGGAAATAGACATGGCAATAGTGAAAAGCTTCACCCCTGGAATCCGGGCAATTCTTTCCACTTCTTGGAACACAAAACCCTAGACAAAACCTTTGTCTTTAAAGCGTCGGATGTTCACGGGAGAATTATCTGAAATCAATCAATGCTCACTCTCTTTTCATCCAAAGCTCACCTTTTGGAAAATCCACAGCTTCATAGATTTCAATCGATCGTTTAGAAATGATTCCAAATATTCAAGCTCAGAACATTCGTCTGCCAGTTCATTCTAATCCACTGAGAGCTAATGGAATACTGGAGTTTTTGAAACCTTCATAAAACAATTAGATCTAAACTAATTGAGGTAAATGAAGAAGAGCGCGATCACTTTCGCTCCAAAGATTGTGCATAGCTATTCAAAATGGAATCAAGGGTCGATTATCGGTTCCATGCTTGTTTTGAAATGGATGTGCTTAATAAAATAACTAATCAATTTGGCTATTCCAAATTACCAACAAAATTTGGATCGATCTCCTATGCCCTCCACCAATGGAACCGTAGTAGCAAGACTACTTGACATTTCGGATAAGGATAACAGCCTTTTGCATTTGTATCTGTTTAGGTGCAGGTATTGACTAAGATCCAAGGCGCCCAACTTCCATTAACCATCAATCCACACTGGAATCTGAAGGCCTTCATACAGATGATGGAAAGAAGCCTAAAGGTGTCACCCTGGTCACTGAGATTACCTTCAGCTCGAAACTGCTTGGATGTTGTCACCACAAAGAGTAGCAAAAAAGCAGGAACTACAGCAGCAGCAAGCATAGCAGAGAAACAAACACAAGAAATAACAAGCTTTGGAGACTAGTCATATTTGCTTTTGAGGCAATGGTTCCAAAGCAAACTTCGGATGGAATTGGACCATCATATTTCAAAAGCTACTATGCTACCAGGAATCATTCCGTACTATTTCGTTTGATAATAATTTTATAAATCTCGGTTCACTTGTACAACAAGCTAAAAAACTATAAATAATTTTGTGACAAACCGGTCAAATTTGGCATGTTAACGTCAAGGCGACATTCCCAACTTCAACTCACGTGTAGTAGGTTAAATTATTTCTGCCGGAAAATTTGTTCACAAATTTAATTAAACTTCGTATCGGGCGTTTACTACGGGCGCACATACTTTTAATAGAATTTACCCAACAAAAACCCACAAAAGAGCGTTGGCTTGATTTTAAAACTGCCATTTTGAAATTCAGCTGATCGAAAAGCGACACGCCTACGTGATCGTATTTCAGGAGTAAATAAACCGGTAGCAATGGAAATTATCATGAGGTACGTCGATCATTACATCATACAGCATTGAAAATTGAATTAAAAACAACGCAATAAACAAAACCAGCTGAATATCAGCAAACGCGACATTGCCGCTTTTCGGATTTTGTTTAAACATAAATAAAAAATCGGATTGATAATAGCAGGGTAATTTTGATTGATCTTCAGTTCCGCTTAGATCTTGCATAATTAATGCGGGGGCTTTCACGAATGACCTTAAAGTCTTCTCGAATGTGAAAATTAAGGGCCGGTAAAAATGATGACATTGTGACGCAAAACAATAAAGTGGCCTACTACGGTTTTCTTTATCGGAGGGCCAATAGGGCGTTCAACCTGGTAACTTATTGAACGACATACCGGAGTAATTATGCAACTTTTCGTGTGATTCATCACGTGTCCGGTAAGTGATACGCGAAATCATTTGCAAACGCTTCCATTAAACACAAACAGTTTGTAAGAGAACACAAATACGAGACCATTTCGTTCATGAACTAGGACACCGAAATTGCACTTAAGCGTACCCGACCCCAAACGTGGCAACGCAGACTTGCCCTCCGGCCCATAACAATGTTGCTCAAACCCAATAACGCCGGCCGTGCCTGCTTTCACCACACGCGAGGTGTGGCAACGTCGCGCGCAGCTCCGCTCCCGCGATCATAGCGGAGAGCTCTTCATTGGACAAAACGATGATCGATAGAAGTGCGACGAAAAGGGGACAAGACGCGACCGCGCAAGCACCGATGCCAAATTTACCGCACTCTCTCGCTCGTTGCGATCTAAATTCGTGTGCCCTCGCACGATAAACAAGATACAAGTAATGGCATATTTCCTTATTACCCTCCGCGAACATTTTAAAAACATATGGCTTCTAGATCACTTTCCACCAAAAAACGACGAGAAAATCGGCAGCAAATTTAAATCGCGCATTTAATGGAATGTTTTATAACACGGTTGCCAGGTCAAGTATCCGCAACGTCGGCTAAAACAACAAAACCACCAACAACATTTGGCCTTAAAATTTCACATTTAAACAAAAATAAGTCCATTTTCGAATAAACGCGAGTATAATTATCTCACCTCCCACTTTAAATGAGTACAGCTAATTTTGGCTCCGGCTATCAACTGAACCGCGTTTCTCCTTTTCACATATTTTTTTAATTCGTTAGAAAACATCGTCTTAACAACAAAATCGTCGAATCGCGAGTTTCGTAATGAGACAAGCTAAAGACGCAAGCAAAAATATGTCACTTACCTTAACAAAGCCTCTAAATGAGAAAGTCCTCCAAAATTAAACTTTCCCAGCAATTCACCTTTATTAAATAACAGTTTTTCGCACTTTTCACAGTAACAATGTGTATTTAAACGGGAATTCGACAAAATAAAACTATGATTCATTCTGCAATAAACTTCCCTCACAACAACCGACTGGCGACTGGCTGGTTGAAAATCTTGCAAGCTTGTTTGGGCGAGTCTATTATAATGACGTGATCCGCCAGCATCAAAGACGTAAGACCGCTTCGAATTGCTTCCTTCATTATATTGAAAGAAATGATTTTTGTGCATGTCCGTTATACGAGAGAATGATTTATTAACACTCATTAACCTAATTATAGGATTTTGCCAAACTATTCGATTTAAATGTCAACCGGACACCCCCTCGCGTAGTACATTGTTCCAAAATAGAATTGTCGTATAATTTACGATAAACAAACCAGAGGCGCCACATGCGCACTTTTAAAAATAAAGTGGGAACAGCGTAAAGTGCTGTGTAAATTTTTTACCTTAACAAAGTGTTTTTTGTTAGCTCCTGCTTGAGGTGTATAAGCTTTACGTCACTCGAGTTACACGAAATGTGTAATTGCTTCATTTGCGTTTTTTGTAAATCATTCGCAAGTCGGTGTGGGTTGTGCGTTTTATGATTTTTGTGCAAGATTTTTTACCCGAACTTGACCTAATGCTACTCTACTATTTAAATTACGATCAATTATGAAAGTCATGAGCACGCCTTATTGTGTTGCTGCACTTCCACGGATGTTTATATCCTCTTGAAGTTTGCGAATTAATAATAAATATTCTCTTTTAATGCATGGCAACCATGACGCTTCCCACGGTTGAGATATGGAATGAAAAATATTGACGTATTTCTTTTTTAATTTTATGAAGGCGGTAATTGAAGTTTTGTGTTCTGTAACACAATACATGGATTAACACAGTGGCGTATCTTGCATTTCCGAGCTTATCCTTTAATGTCGTTATGCACAAAGCAACGCATTGTTTGTAATTAAGGTTCGTGAACGTGAAATTTGTACTGGAAATTATGACCTTTCATGTATATAATGTACCTATTCTATTCCTTAGCTTTGGTAAAAATCACGTTATCTACTAATTGCACCTGCATGCTTAATCACATCATCGAGATTTTGCTTGATGCGGATTCCTGATGGTGCTTCAAAACGTGTACTTCCGTAAAGAAAGTGGGGGGGGGGGTCATTTTTTACCCCAATTACCCCTTTACTAACGTGCGAGTGGTAAAAATTGAATGGCGCAAATACAAAGGTTAGGTTGTGCACGCGCAAATTTTTCCATTTGTATATACTTGCTTGAGGTTTACACAGAAAACCGGAATTCATACATATTCCTTGCAACAAGAATTATAAAAGATAAACCCTTCTTTGTGGAGGTTTTGATGGGCTGAAACTTTTTGGCTCGATAGTCTAGGTAGCCGAAAATGGCGACCTTTCTTATATCCTGAAGAATGTACCAATTTCCAAAGCTATCGGACGTTTCTAAACAAAGTTATGGTGCATACGGACAGAGAGATGGATAGACAGGCATACGGACAGACAGACAGAAGTCAATACAAAATATATAAACCATCTTGCTTATGGAATATCCGATGCTTTGCAAGCCTGGCCAGTGAGAATGGCGCCAGCTATACTGAATGCGTTTAATTGGACAAGAGCATAAACAATAGAATTTCAGGGGGGTGATAAAAACCTGTTAAACTATATTTGATTCACATTAGCCTTAGGTAGGCACTGATACCATTTTGAATCACTCACTCAAACTTGTCATCATAAGTTGTGTTTATCATTTTATCAAATTTGAAACGACCGTTAAATAAAACACATTAAAATTTGAAAAATGAAGTACTTTTTACGTATTTGGGCCGTCTGGTAAATATTCCTATCGAAAAAGTGACAATTTTGTATTATTAAATCAAAGTGGTTTGAATTTTTTTCCCCCCAAATTAGTTTAAATTTAGCGTACAAACCAAACGTTAGGATTGGTTAAGTACCTTGAAAATGAACCAATCACAGGTTAACAACGTGTCTGGCTAAAAACTAGATGGCATATAAATAAAATATCAAACTAGCATGAACTACTTTAACAGATAAATTAATAATATCATTATTATGAATAAAATAATTTTAAGTTTTCTCTTTTTAACACTAATTTTACATACAGAGAGCACTGTGCATATAGACGTGAAAGAGTTGCAATGTTTAAGTAAGTGTCTTACATGTTTAAATACACCAATAATTTATTCTTTTGCAGTATGTAAAGTAGCAATAGATGAATTACACACTTTAATTAAACAAATTGATCCCAATCGAAAGGTGGATGTTGGCGGCTACAGGATAGATTCTACAGGAAATTTTCAGCAGAAGACAGTTTCCGAAGCGAAATCCGAAGTTCACCTTTCCGAATTGGCGGATAAAGCGTGTGATAAAATTGACGATTACGTTCGTGCAACCTGGAAGGACAGCGGGAAGCTCACTCTGTTAAGGTTAACGACCAGCTCGGGTTCACTCAATTCCGATATTAGCTCGGTGGATATTATACAAGATGATGATTTAAATAAAAGCTTAAAGTACTACGTAAGTATTCACCTTATTTTGTACATTACAATAGACCGATGATTTTAGTGTGATGGAATTATAAATGATTACGAGGATAGTATTATTGATCATTTCAAAAATGAAGGCGATGTAGCTTATGAAGTGTGCAATCGAGAATCTAATTTATGTACAGAGTTTGATAAGGGTGATGAAAAACGTACTGTCGACGAGTTATGATTCATATATTGATTACCTGCTGTTCTACTTATACATTCCTCTTTGTGATTGAATTTTTTTTTTGTTGATTGTTATAAACGATCAGTCGGTTGTGATCCCAACTAAATCGTTGAACTAAGACTAAAATTTGTTTTTATTTCATTAGTTCAAAGCTATATAGATCTAAGTTAGGTATTTATTATATCCTGTAGGCCTTCTCAGTGGTTTGTGGGACTTGAGTGGTTCAGTGATCAAGGGGGCTTGTAATGCCAGGCTTATGACGGCTCCAAGTGAAAATCCAAACTAAAGACAACACCCTTGTGTTTGTGCCGTGTGAGATGAATGGATCATGGTACTTTGACCGGAACTTTGCTTAAGATGGGAGGCCATGGCTAACCCAGCATTGGTCAATCAGCTGTCGTCGGATCAGACCGCCTACTGGGTGAGCATTTGGAGGGCTAGCAGCAGTGGACAGTAGGCTGTTCTCGAATGATACCTCTTGGCCTGTTTTCTGCTACCCTTTAGAATTTATATTCTCCCAGTAGCCCTGGCGTCTGGATAGACGTCCCCTTGTTGGGCTTCGGGGTGGGTGGGGAGCTGGGAGGACGAAATTTCACGCATATCTGACATGTGTACGGACACCAACCAACTTAATAAACCAGAGGCAGCGCCCCCAGGATACCCCTCAAACCACGAAAGCTCATCTCTGGCGCTGAACAGAGAAGAGAAGAAAGAAGGTCAGGCTGGCTGTCCTTCCTAGGCTCCACAAGGCTGCACTCTGGATCCAGGGGCACCTGACAACCTGGTTGGCGGTCAAGGGGACTCCAAGAGCTTTATTGTTTGTTGTTCCCTGCGTGCATGATACGAATGTATGAGAAATGTCTTGTATGAAAGTTGATATCAAAGTTTGACATCTGGGTGTAATTATAACCTGCAAATTTGAAATTGAGGTTTTTCTGTTTTAATTTTGAAGTCTAAATAAATCAGTATGGTCCTTTAATTTGAATTTGAAAGGAGAACTCGTCCTTTTCTTTGTAGGTTAGTAATTATATCCAAACGCGAGGACGTTTTTTTATGCCCACTAGGGAAGACATTCCAAGTGTTGAAGTACCTAAAGAAATTCGATTATTTCGAACTAGTCTAATTGCAACGGTAACCATGATGGTTAGTTATGAAACCAACATTGACCACTACAGCACAATTTCTATACTATCGCAGTGTTGGGATGGTTTCGTAAATGTCTTACTGGCAAAGCATACACCCTCGGCTAAACTGGTTGCCATCAAAAGATATAATATGGACAAACTTAAGGAGGATTCATATTTAGTTGAAGTGAGTTGGTACGATGCGATTTTTAAAGTCTTATTCTGCGGTCTCTTGCAGCATGAAATTATTTTAACAAGACAGTTGCAGCATCCTAACATCATTAAGTACTTTTCTTCGTTTGTGAATGGTCCGGAAGTATGCGTGATTAGTCCCTTAATGGCTTTCGGTTCCTGTAAAGATCTCTTAGATACGCATCATTTCAGTCAAGGTAATGTGTTACTTTTTTTAGTAGCAACTGTAACAAGCTCCTTATAGGTTTACCTGAGAACGCCATCACTTTAATACTCAAAGATGTGTTGGAAGGTTTAGATTACATTCACAGAAAGGGTATTATACATAGGTAAACACGCTGGAACTTACCTAGCAATTCAGTGAAGAATTTAAATTTCAGAGCAATAAGAGCTAGTCATATATTGATATCTCGAAAGGGTAATGCATGTTTGTCGGGTCTAAGATATGCGTGCCCTATAATCGAGCAGGGCAAATGGCAGAAACAGATTCACACGTTTCCGATAAATGTTTCGAAAAATTTAAACTGGCTCAGCCCGGAAGTATTAGAACAAAATCTGCTAGGCTATAATGAAAAATCTGATATTTATAGTGTCGGTGTTGTTTTATGCGAGTTGGCGAACGGTAGTGAGCCATTTGCGGGCATGGCCACAACCTTAATGCTTGTGGAAAAGGTTAGGGGAGCCGCTCCCCAATTATTGGATTGTTCCACTATTTCCAGAAATGAGAATAATGAACTAAACGGTACGACTTTCTCGAGTTTTATCGATTTTATTGTAGAAAGTTGTAGGTTTTTCGCATAATCAGGCGAATAGAAGGTTTAGCGAGGGTCTACACCAGTTGACCGCCTTGTGCCTACAAAGGGAGCCGTTGTGTCGACCAACTGCAGCACAGTTATGTAACCATTCGTATTTAAAAGTCAGTCGGAGGGGCTTATATTTGCCGGATTTGTTGAAACCAGTTTTGCCATTGAGCGATAGAGTTGCTCATAATACAGGTAGGTACAGTAACAGATAGTTGGCTAGGTAAACTTATAATAAACAGCGAACGTACTCATATTTTCTTTTGTTTTTTTTTCAATGTACCATAATTTTCTTGCACTCTACGTAACTGTAAGACTTCACTTGTGCACTGGTCTTAATCAAAAGTTTTTTCATCTACCAAGGAGTGTTTCTATCTGTATTATTTCGTAGATGACTTGGTTAATTTTATTGATATCTGCTACATTGATTTTTTAAATATTTTTTAAGAATGCACGTGGAAATCAGGTCTATGTATTTCTCTATGTTCAAACATTTCTGACTTGAGGGCTTTTTGCATCAAAAAATGGTATTTTGTACGTAGTTTTTACCATTTGTGATCTAGGTGCTAGATGTCCATTTAGGTAGACAAAGATCGGCCCCGGTTATCGCTATCCCCAGAAATTTACCCTTGTTTTGTAGCAAATTTGTTGTGAAAAAAGATTTTCTGCTGCATGATTTTTAGTCTCGTTTTTGAAATGTTATACTCATTTTTTGTATTTATTTACTAACGCGATTACAGACTATCCCTGCTCATCTTGCATGAAATCGAGGAATATTTTAAACGGTTTATTTCTTTTTATTACTTAAGTGTGTGTTGTGTTGCCTATGGGTTGGAAACTTGAAATATATCCACAAGATAAAAAAATTTCTTCTATATACAGTATGTCCCAGGTAGAACGCACCATAAGGAAACGGGAATTTTGCAGAGGATCCATGAGGCCTTTGAAATTACCTTTCAACGTACTACTCCCATCTCTTTTTACCATCAGGCAAGCACAATAACATACGTTGAGCGCTAACTTTATATATATATTATCAAAGGCCTCGTGGATCCTTCACGAAAAAATCATTAATTCCGTTTCCCTATGGTGCCCTGGTTCCCTGGGGCACATAGTATAATTATTCCTTCAAAAAGCACACTTGACCTGACTTTTATCTGTTCATATTTGGAGGTTTTCAATTTGTGCAGAAACCCTGCATGCTGAATTTTGTACACAGAATAACTTTTCCTTGAAAAATGAAAAAAATGGTCGATTTTATAGGTGTAGCGAACCTTATCTCTGGACATCATACTGTATATATACAGAGTGTTCCTAAATATGACCATACAATTTAAATCTTTAATTTACAAACACAAGATATAATTTTAAATGTGAACTGTCAAAATCAATAAAAAAAACAAGAGATTATTAAAATAAAGCGAGAGCCTACTGGATCATTTTAGAGATTTCGACTTTCATTTAGTCAACTACAGAAAATACATATACAATATTCCTAATTTGAGCTAAATATCCTAAAATTGCAGGACATATATAGAAGAGTTTTAAAAAATCGTGAAATTATATCACCCTGTAGATCGGTAACGGACGGTTGCGGACCTATATTTACATGAAATAAAAACTTTATTTTAGATATTTTTACGTAGAATCCAGTGGCGTAGTCAAGAACATTTTGAACTACTGTTTCTGAGATTTGAACCAAAGTTGGTATTTTTTAAATACAACACCTTGTATATCTTAATGTAATTTTTCGCATTCTCTTTTCCTTGTGGTTATTTCTGAGGATCCAAGACCTTCAACACAAAACCGACTGTATTTTTGGATTATACGCACCCAATTTGCCATAGGATGTAATTTTCGTGCGATTCTGTCCGTTATCTTTATGTGGAGGTCGTTGATCCGAAAAAAAAGTTTTGGAATGTACTAAATCGGGTACGTAGAATCCAAAAATGAAGTATGTTTTGAGCTGTGGGTCCATTTTCGGTCTCTTTAAGGGCTGAAATATGGCAAAAAATTGGACATGATTCCAATAAAAAATTTGCAACTCCTTTATTTATCGTGGTATCAACTTTGTTGGATAGGAATGAAGAATTAAGGTTGTTGGTTTTTTTGTGAGGTTGCTTTTCTCCAGAACTGAAGTCCTAGTTGGCTGGAATTTTTACACTACATATCACACAAAAATGAGCATGACGTGGGCTGCTCGAAACTAAAGTTGCCACGTGTTTCTCCGTTATTTTGAAAGTTATTAAAAACGGGATGCCCTATTCGAAATCTCCATTAAAGTGTCTCAATAATGTGTTAATTAGAAATGTCTAGTACAATTAGTTGACCATGAAAAAGTTAAAAATGAAAATCAGAAATTTTCGATTTTTTGCCATATTTTCAAAACTATTGAAGATATTATAAATTTCTTTTTAGATTATTATTCAGCACGAAAATTCGCAACTTTGCTCTAATTTAACCAAGTTTCTATCTCTTAAGGTAAGCGAGATCCCCATAGTGGCACTCGAAAAATGGACACCGTGTAAATAGCTAAAGCTCTCTCTCTCTCGAGCATCTGACTATTCTACAATTTTTCTCGAACAAGCACGAAATATTTCCCACATCATCCGCCTCGATGTCTATCGAAATTTCTGGAATGTTCGCTACAATACTTAATGAGTTCATTTTCTTTCTTTATATTGCCCCGAAATGTACAGTTTTATATTTATGATTTTAATACATTTAAAACTGAAATTAACAGCAGTTAGTCCTAAAATTAAACACCTATGAGATTTATTGTTTTTTCTATTTTTCGTTAATCTAATTAATGGAATCGTTTGTGGGGGGGGGGGGGATGATTACCACATAAAAGGCATTCATGTATTATTAAGAAATGTACATTGAATTCTAAGGATTTAAGGCAACTTTACTGATTCTCCAGTTAATGGAAAAATTCAAAATTACTTTGTTATCCAACATGCGCTCTTATTATACACGCCTATACATTTTCCAAGGGCCACAAGCTCGAAGACTTTATTCCATTCTTCCACGGCTTACCTACCTATCCCGCTTTCAAGAAAAAGGTTCAGGTGTGGATACTGGAATAGGGGCGTGTACTATTTGGCAAGCTTGTAAACGGCAGTGCTTAGTTCAGTTTGTATGCATCATTGTAGCTTTTTTTTGTAAATCCATTACAAGTACATAGTTTCAAACCACTTCAGTAGTTATCTTTTGCATTTCAGATATATAGTAGAAAAATAAATATATTATTATTATTATATTTATTTCTTGTTCCAGATGATTTAGCAAACTTGGACACAATTCACAAGATGTCAAATTTGGATCTTTTCACCTGCGAATGGGATTTCTAACATATGGGTCCTTTGTAGTTATTGTTGATAGATAATAAATTAAAATGTTTTAACGCAACATATTTTAATGAAACTAATATACAGTATACATTTTTAATACAATACCTGATTAGAACAAATAATTTAAAATCACAGATGTGAATATCATTATTGACAGAGTATCACAAATAAATTTGTGCTGCAAGAGCTTCAATCCGTATAACGAAACTGTTACATATTATAAGATTAACAAACGCACAAACATAAATCTCGTAATTAAAGGTTCTGACAATCGCTACACAGTTGAATTAATTCTTGATTATACTTTTCTATTTGAATTGTACAGCTGACCGCATTTAATTCATTTCGTATAATGCACGTTGCTTGTTTAAGTACGAAGTCTCTATCACAGTCTTGATCTGTAAAATGCGAAGAATTGGATTTAGACTGGCGAAATGTCCAACTTACCAACGGCCAAGTGTACTGTAACCGCCTCTTTACCGGGAGCAAGAGACCATACGTGCACCTCATGCACATGCTTAACACTTGATATTTTGGTAAACTGCATTTTGAGGTCGCCAGCGTGTTTCGGACTCGCTTCCAATAAAATTTTGATTGCATCATGAGCTACTCTCAGTGTGGCGTATACTACTATTACGGAGAATAGTAAAGTGCAAATAGGATCGGCGACTTGCGCATTCGGAAATACTTTAATTATAACTGCCGCTATCAACACGCCTATGCTTTGAAGTAAGTCTCCTATGATATGTGCAGCGGCGGCGCGTACATTTATATTTTCGCCGTGATGGGCGTGTACTGCTCCGGTATGCGAGTGAGTATGGCACATACCATGTAGCACAGCTCCCATTCTGGAATACTTCGGTTATTTATCTATTCGAAGAGCAATACCATGGTGTCCAGAATAGAATAGTGAGCACAGAGAATACACATAATCAGATTTGCTCTGCATACCCGCACACAAGTGAGGTTGTCTCACTATTCCATTGTTTACACTATGACCACGATACACTTACACACGGTATGCTCATTATTTTTCTCAAACGCGTTTTCTACTGCGCATTACGTCACCTGCGAACATGTGGCGCCAAAATTCAAATGTTTACGCCAGGGCCGATCTAGTAGTACACATGTCACGCGTGACAGTTTTGCAACTTATAAGTTGTATCTTGTATCTACGAGGTTTACCGTTAATTTGTTGATAGCTAATTAATCATTAGTGAAATTTCCAAAATGCCAGGTTCTGTAGTGGCTCAATGGGGCAATTCTAATAGAAAAACAAAAGGAACGGAAATAAAATACTTTCGATTTCGGAAAATTGAAAACTTTTCTCAAAAATGGATTGTTGCAAGTCGTCGTAAGGACAAAATTAACTTGAAAAATGGTGTTACATTAATATTAAGTGGTGTATTTAAGTCTTTCCATTGCTGTTTAATTCTATAGCCTGTATTTGCTCTGAACATGTTGAAGCCAGCCGTTTTGAAGCACCGCTAAGGGAACGATTTCTTAATTAAACCTACTTTTAAAAACAGCGGACATTTGAAAACCTGATGCTTTACCTACTTTAAAACTACCACGTAAAATGAAAATCAAAATAAAAGGGAAACGGAAGAGAAATTCGATCTTTTAATAAAGCATTAATTACATAATATTTACTGAAAAAGCCGCACTTCATGTTTAGGGCCAATATTTTTGATTCAAGTTTATTTCATACGATCACCAAATCCCAGAAATACCCGCCGCGACGATCTCTACACAAAATCAGTGTGATTTGTCGATCTAAGAAGCGTAATTTTGCTCTATATTCTGTGGTTTTGTTCGCACGTGACGTCACGCTAGATGCGCAAGAGCATACCGTTGTAAGTGTATCGTGACTATGACAATACTTACAAAATATTGACTACTACACCAATTGACGCGACAATTAACATAGTATCGACATCAATCTCGTACTCTTTATGTAACAATCTACCTACAGCAACCACGCAGAAGATTCCTGCTAATAACCATACCGCCAGCACACTAAAAAAAGAACACTGTCCGAATATTGTAGAGACAATTTCATGGCAAATTACCTAAGAAAGGCACCTAGCACTTCGGCCCGATGATATCCAAATGTCATGACACGGGTCGGGGCCTTCTTACCGATCCATATCGATATCAACGATACAAAAAAACCTATAAGGTCCGAAAATAAATGTGCCGCATCTGTCATTACAGCTAAGCTACCTGCCAAATAGCCGCCGATTAATTCAGTTAACTACAAAAGACACGGTTATTAAGTCGGAGTGACCGCCATCACGTTACCATAAAGAAGAAGCACAACAGAGAGACAGATATTAGCTTTTTCCAAGCTTTTTGGTCATCGTAAACCTTGACCCTTTTGTGACAATGGAAATCGTGCAGCTCCGTACTGTGACCCTAAAATTCGACTGTAGACCAATGGATTTTCAATGCGACGCTTTATTACGTTCATCAACTGTGGCAAGTCGACATTCATATCATCGACCACTGTAACAGAAGCTCGATCGTTTAATACAGGTTTAACGAAGCCGCTTGTAGAGGTAAACTTTGCCCGACACTTGTTGCACGAGTCGTGATTCGTGTTTTCGTCGTCAAGCAGCAATTTATCATCATCATAATCACTTTCATGGCTGTGGTCACAGTAAATATCCATTTTCGACGAGTACAGTGTTCTGTATTGTAAAACGATTGAATAGTGTGTTTTTAGACCATTGTGAATAAAAGTTTGTTACATAACCTATACACATTATTTTATATTCTGAAAAAGTGGTCCGTTTCACGGTTGATCTCGTATTTATACTTGACGGAGTTAGAAAGTGTTGAAAATATCTAATTTAATTAGGAAGACTTTAATTCAATTTACATGGTGCTGTTTGTTTTTAGCTCAAAAATTGACACAAAAGTGGATTGTAAATAGAGCCCAGTTTAGAACAGCTGTTTTCTTGTTCAAGGAAAAAATATAACTCTCTCCAGGAAAGATTGCCGATCTCAGCACACCTTGTGTCATTCTACAATCTATGTTTTTCTTAAGCTGCGAGCGACTTCCGGAAAAAGATCGTGCCAATGTTGAACGAAAAGTCTTTTTGTTCAACATCGACACGATACTTTCCCGGAAATCGCTCACATCTTTAGAAAAACATAGATTGTAGACCGGGATCAAGTGTTCTGTGACCGGCAATCTTTCCTGGCGAGAGGTATAAGCTAAAGTTGGTGACTTGCAGATGTGTTGCATATTGACTCCCTCGGTACTGCGCAAACACAAGCGCGCTTAAATTTGAATTTGCTTTAACGCGGTCGAATTAATAATCACTGTGAATTGGCTCTGTGAAGTAGGCAAGCACACTTGAAGCACTAGACCTCGGGTATGGCCCATTTATTAGTGCTTCGTTAGTGCTTTCTAGTGCCTTATTAATTTTCTAGTCAACACCTGGCAGCAATGACTTAATCGAATTGTTTGTCCACTTCACACTAGCAAGCACTTTCGAAGCACTATCGTCGATATATGGTTCAATCGTTAGTGCTTCTAAATGCTCCAATTAATTTTGCAGCAACACTTGCCATTCACGATTTATCGATATTTTTGTGAACTGCTTGCCAACTTCACACCAGCAAACACACTGAAAGCACTATACTTGTGATATGTCTTATTGTTTAGTGCTTCGGTAGTGCTTCCAGGTGCTTCAATTATTTTGGTAGCAACAACTATCGGGTCAAAAATATGGCGACTTTTGCAACTTCACTGTGAAGTTAGCAAACACCATGTAAGCACTATACTTGTGAGATGTCTCATTCTTTAGTGCTTCGGTAGTGCTTCCTAGTGCTCTAATTATTTTGGTAGCAACACCCAGCGGGTGAAGAATATGACGACTTTTACAACTTCTCTGTGAAGTTAGCAAACACCCTGAAGACACTATATTTGTGAGGTGTCTTATTCTTTAGTGCTACATTAGTAATTCCTAGTGCTGTAGGTTTGAAGCTCTACTTTTATATTTAATGTCCACAAGGATACTTGTTACTATGGCAGTTATTCCACGAATATCTTATTCTGCGAGAGGTTGAATTGTAGAACCGGCCCTAAATAATATCGGGCGATCAAAAATGATTGGCTGTCGAGTCGCCTTAGGAAGTTCAAGTTAAATAGGATTTCCCATGTAAACAAAAATTCCAAAGGCGACTAGACAGCCAATCATTTTTGATCGCATTGTATATTACTGTGTATAAATTAATATTATGCTCAATATTAATATGACGGTTTAATTCGACTCCCAACACAATTTTCATCTTTTAAGAACTTTGCGTATGACAAAACACAATGAAAGCCTATTATGTAAACACATCTTAAGAAGCAAGTCGGCCAAGATAGAAAACTAGGAAGGTTAAGGTACATCGTTCTCTAGTAGTAGATTACCTATGCTAACCCCTCACATCCTAATTTATATTTTGTAAAGCTTCTTTAATGAATCGAACAAGTTCCTCATTTCTCGTTAGTCTCTTATTAGTTTAAAGTGAAAAACGCATAGAGAAACGATGTACCTTAACCTTCCTAAACCTCTCGCCAGGAAAGATTGCCGGTTACAGAAAAACGCAGATCCCGGTCTACAATCTGTATTTTTCTAAAGATGTGAGCGACTTCCGGAATAGGATCGTGCCAATGTTGAACGAAAAGTCTTTTCGTTGAACATTAGCACGATTCTATTCCGGAAGTCGCTAGCATCTTAAAAAAAACATAGATTGTAAATTGACACAAGGTGTGCTGTGACCGGCAATCTTTCCTGGCGAGAGGTATAGTTTTCGATCTTGGTCGACTCGCTTCTTAACATGTGTTTACATTATAGGATTTCATTGTGTTTTGAAATACGCAAAGTTCTTAAAAGACGAAAATTGAGTTGGGAGTCGAATTAAACCGTCATATTAATATTGAGCATAATATTAATTTATACACAGTAATATATTATTTAGGGCCGGTTCTACAATTACACCTCTCGCAGAATAAGATATTCTTGGAATAACTGCCATAGTAACAAGTATTCCATTGGTTGACGCATAGGTAACAACGCAACCGTCGACGTTTATTCTAGGTATATAGGTTATTCTCGATATATACCTGCATTGTAGAATCGGCCCTTAGTGACATTAAATATAAAAGTAGAGCTTCAAACCTACAGCACTAGGAATTACTAATGTAGCACTAAAGAATAAGACACCTCACAAATATAGTGTCTCAGGGTGTTTGCTAACTTCACAGAGAAGTTGTAAAAGTCGTCATATTCTTCACCCGCTTGATGTTGCTACCAAAATAATTAGAGCACTAGGAAGCACTACCAAAGCACTAAATAATGAGACATCTCACAAGTATAGTGCTTACATGGTGTTTGCTAACTTCACAGTGAAGTCGCAAAAGTCGCCATATTTTTTACCCCATAGTTGTTGCTACCAAAATAATTGAAGCACCAGGAAGCACTACCGAAGCACTAAACAATGAGACATAGTGCTTCGAAAGTGCTTGCTAGTGTAGTGGACAAACAATCCGGTTAAGTCAATGCCGCTAGGTGTTGACTAGAAAATTAATAAGGCACTAGAAAGCACTAACGAAGCACTAATGAATGGGCCATACCCGAGGTCTAGTGCTTCAACTGTGCTTGCCTACTTCACAGAGCCCTGTGAATTACAGTTACATTATAGCCCCAACAACCGTCATGATCCTTTACAGCATAATTTGGAATAAACAACAAGAATTGTAACGTTATTATTTATTATAATCAAAACCCTTCTACCATCAAGGTGTACGGAAAATATATTAACATATTCTACCAAATAAATCACTATAAACCAAGTTATAAACTATTGTGCTCCATTTTTTATAGATGTGATGATGATAGATGTATATGAGTGTTGGGAAACAAGGAGTAGCTTTTTGCAATAGTTTACTCACCCTGGTGCCACAGTGTTGATCAACCTCATAATCACATGTTATGTTAGTACCTTTCATTTCTTTCTAATTATCCAATATAAACAATATTTTTTTTTCGAAAACTACCCGAGACGTGAGATTGTAATTTCTAATCAAGTGAGATCTCGACTCAAGATTGCATTCACTAGATGGTAGTAGGCGAGTTAGCGAATTGAAATTTGTCGTATATGGCCTGTGTTATTTATTTTATTGGACTGCAAGTGGTAGAAGTCTAGAGCAGCTACAATAGGCCTTATGGTCAGCGTAAAGTAGAACTTGTGTACTTTCGTTTCGGTGTACATACCTAGAGTACTGAGGTAGCAGTATGTAGGTTTATTGCGAGAGTGATGGAAAAAATTAATAAAGATATTGCAAATGTTTCTTAAAGAGCCCTTTACCACATTTTGTAACCCTGTGTTGGAATCGGTCTCTGGGTAGCCTAGGACTCGCCCTTATACATGAACATCTGCAGACGTTCAATTGTCCTTTTAGAATTCAACCCTACGGCATCTGTTCCAAATTGTGGGACCTTTAGTAACTATTTTCATTTTTTCCTGAAGGCTCTGGATTTCCTGGCGGCTACACCATTGCAAATAACGCGTTATAATTTCCTTATTTTTTTTTAAAATCTGATGCCCAAATTTAATAACTAAATCATAAACAAATTATCTTTTTTTACTATGAATCATCATGCCCCTAAAATTTGTGGGGGTTACTTTTAAGATGGCAATTTCCGTCAACGGAATTTATAATTTGTTCTGTGCATTTCATTATAAGAATCACTGATTAGTTTTTCACAAAAGAAAAGTAGTTTTCTCCTAAATTGAAATCCGTGATAAATAAACAATGCCAAATTTTGTTTTAAAAGCGCTGTGATTTGACCATCTTTTTAAATCAGTCACGTGCGATGACGTCGTACCTACTACGTCATCGCGTAATGTCACGTGACCCAGTTTTTAGTTTATCGTTGAAGCCGCTTACGCGTCCTATGCAGCTTTTTTCCGTTTTCATTGAAAATAAGAACGATCATAACAAAATAAACGCGAGAAAATTAAAACTAAACACTTGGAAAATTGTGGCACGTCGTTATTTTCGGCCCGTCGTTACATAAATCGGTGTTTTCAAACGTTTCAATGTTTGTGGTTATGATGGCGTCCCCTTTGAATTTAAACTCGCGATTGCGTGTTAGGTACCTCGATGTTTCTTGCATTGTTTTTCAAATTATAAAGTGTCGTGATATTAAAAATCAACTCTTTAAAGTAATAAAGCGAATTCGGAAAGCACATTGCTCGTTTCGGTGCCGTGTATAATTTCTTACCTAAAACTGGTGCTGTCTTGTGCAATTACGTGGGTTTCTGTTTCTTGTTTTGGATCAAGACGTCTATGATACGATTTCAAGAATATAGGTATCGACTTGAGGTAAATTTTCAAACCTTTTAAAGTTCCATCATACTTCTTACCGTACGGCCTTAACCTCGAAATGCTACATAGGTACCATCTCTTAGTTTACGATATTCTACAATAAAAAAGCATGTTCAAAAGTTCAATATTTATAGTTTTCATTTTGGTGTAAATGATATAATAACGAAATATAGTCTGACTGATCAATGTACGTATTTTTCGGTGAATTAAGATGGATGGCGATATGCTTGTTGATGTGCAGACCATACGGAAGATAAAACGGTAATTACATTGTACACAATGTGGTCAAACACACTCATTTTACTACCTTCCTCGTAAATATAACAACATCCGCATCGTAGACTTTTGGAGTATAAGGTAGATTTTTATTACCGTCCAATGCCTAATAATCGGTAGCAGATGTAAAAATTCTTTACCTTCACAACCTGTTGGAACGATCAGGATCAATTCATCTTGTAATACTAGTTCAGACTCAACGCTGCATTATGTACCGTTACTTTAACAGTACTCCGCTCGAAATGAATTATAAGATCGTACATTTATCTTATTTCAGTAGGCGTTTCTTAAATGGAGGAAATTCACAAACATGGGAAACCTGCTCGGAATTGTGACTTTCAGGTTTTCTCCCATTCTTTCAAGTATTATTGACAGTGCAATCCAAAGTGCATTGCTGTCAAGTCACTTGTTTTGTTTACATGGGAAATCGTACTTAAATTGAACTTCCAAAGGCGACTCGACAGCACCTTATTTTTGATCGCCCAATATTTCTGTACTTGCAAATTCAAACCACTTTAGTTGTTGAATAATGTCAACGATAATATAAATTTTATTCGCATATTTACACTTAAAGTAAGTCCGTAAAAATTATAAATAGTAGACTTCTTTTGTTTCTAGTCTAGAGGCGCCATTAGCCTCCTCCCATTCTATGCTTTGATGTTGAAGTATTCTTGCTACTTAGGTGCATATCCCATATTGTCTTTATGCTTCCCCTTTTCTTCCTATTTTGAATTCTGGTGTTCCATATGTACGGTTTCGCAAGCTGACTGTTTTCCATTCCTCCAAGGCATCCAAATAAGCGTTTTAATTTTTGTCTATCAAAGGTTTCTATCAGAGCCTCCACTTCTTTTTTTATAATCTTACTAGGAATTCCACCAACTCCCCTTACCCGTCGCAAGTACTTCATTTCAGTAGTTTGTAGTCTGGTTTTTTGTGATTCGTTCGCATTCACTCCCTCTCTACCGTAGGTCAATAATTGGTCTGTAACGTTATTGCTGTAAGTAGATTTCAATAACTATTTCTAATTAACTTTTACAGTACTTACCGAAACAGTTTCTTCCTATCGCCTTTGGCATATTCTATGAATTCCTTGAGAAATTCGTAGCCATGTACTTGAAATGTAAATGTCTAACATAACGGAAAATGCTGTCCGCAACCTGGCTAATACCTACTACACCTACTTACAATAGGTAAGCAGGTAAACTAAATTTTCTTCAATTATAGCGTTTGCAGGTTATGTTTATTATTTACACCAATGAATAATCTTTATTCATTGATTTACACATTAAACTTGACAGTTTTACACAAATTCAAATTTAAGCGCGCTTGCGTTTGCGCAGTACCGAGGGAGTCAATATGCAACACATCTGCAAGTTGTGTGTATTTCAAAGAGCAATTTGAGACTGACGATTCGTACCGTTCTCGGTGCACTTTAAATTAGCAGCAATACATTTTCAATAGAGTTGTCATACATATTTGATATTTCCCTGGAAAAATTAAATAATTTCTTTTACTCATTTTGATATCTAGCTTTTAAAATTGCTTATGCCATCTATCGGCTATTGGAGATAGTTCATTGAAGCTTGACAAACTGCTGGTTTGTACCATGGGCAAACTGTTGTATTTGAAAGCTACGACGTGTAGATGGCGCAGACTGATCAATGAATGATTAAATTATGCAAACTTGGGTTTTGTATTTGTACTCCATCATCCGTCATCCGTGGGACAATCAACGTGTTTTGTCGTTCATCTTCATAGAGTCTCGGGGGGAGAAAAACGCGACGACGGATAAAAAATACAGTAAGTACACCAAAGTACACACTGAAATGTCAAAATGGTTACCTTTATACTGGGTGAATATTCCCAAACCGAACATAGGGAATTAACATGGGAAAAACGTTTTTTGCAGATCGTTGCTCCCCGTGTTAACTTAGAGGGTTTATAATGACAAATGTTTGATATTGAAATGGACTGTAATTCCAAAATTTTTTGCACTTACCCTTTAGATGTAACTTCTCCGCACAAAGGGATAAGGACAAGGGACAAGATTACGGAATGGCAAGGGTAAATGCAAGTTTGAATTTGTCAGGAAACTACTAGTTCGTTAATCGTCCTTTACTTATTTCACAGAGCGAATTTTAGTTGCTTTTTATTAATTGTATCAGTAACCGAAATCGACTAATTCTCGCGACGGACTTAAGCGAGTGTGTCCAGTTATCTATTCGACCCTGGCAGATTAAGAATTATATGGGAAAATCCGCAAAATAAATGTCATTATTAGATTATGCTTTTTAAAACCAAACAACACCAATCGACAGATTTTTTCCTCGTCTAAAGATATACGAATTAGTTCATTTTCAGGTGTATTTCTCACTATTTTATCAAAAATTCGGCAATAAATCCACTTACCAAGATCATGTTAAGCCATGACTAGTAAAACAAAAAGTAGATTCAAACGTCGAAATCAATATCAGTGTATGACAACTGGAATTTTTTTTTTGAAAATGAGGTTCACCGAGGCCAAAGTATTTATAATAAACAACGTTTACAGCGGAAATATTTACTCTAGTACGCGATATTTGTTTTCTCTGCATTTTAATGAGTGTCCCATTCCGCCTGTGTGAAAACCCATTTCAATTCTTTAGCAAATTTCCATGGCTTAACATGATTTTGCTAATTGCCGAATTTTTGATAAAATAATGAGAAATACACCTGAAAATCAACTAATTCGTATATCATTAGATGAGAAAAAAACCTTCTTTTGATTGGTGTCATTATAAACCCTCTAAGTTAACACGGGGAGCAACGATCTGCAAAAAACGTTTTTCCCGTGTTCGGTTTTAAAATATTCACCCGGTATGTACATTTTGGTTCTTGCACCATATTTTATAGTTATTTAAAGTTATTATTATTTTTCAAACTACTTCTTTGAGCCCTGTAGGTACGTGTACCTATGACTTTGTCGACTTGAATTTCAAAAAGGCTTTTAAAATCAGCAATATACTGACTTGATGCTACATAAGAATGATTTAAATTTTGATCGGCCTTCTACAGGGTGTTTAAAAACGAATGGTCAATGTAGAAAATGTGTTTTTGAATGTTTAATTATTATTTGATTTTAGTACGATTTTGGTGTGATGAGTTTTGTTTTTGTTAAACTTCAAATTAGAAAATTTTGTGATTTTGACAAGAAAGAAAATAAACGATTTCGAATATAATTCGTGACAGAACTCATTAATAAACGAATTTATTACAATTTTAGGTAAGAAACCACAGTCAATTTTAATAACTCTATTCTTTGCTTTTTGCACTTGCAAATGTCGAAAAAAATTCTACAGTCCCTATACCCATATGGTATGCTTTCCGTTTTATTTTAGATTTTCTAAAATTATGACCGTTATCCATAAATTTCTTAGGAGGCCTTGAAACAAATGCGTCAGCAGACCTGTCGGAGCAATCTTTTTATGGTTATAATTGTTATAATTCATTATTCATGGTAGTTTATATCACTAAATATGAGAAGAATCTTATTTACTTTAATTAAAATAAAAAAATTGGAAATTAAGCCCTTACCAAAACGTGACGACACACCATTGCGTGCCGATATTGACCTAATTGACGAGTTATACAAAGCGAAACTTGGTCTGCTGGAATAACTACAAAGAGATTTCGATTTTTTCGAAAAATTCAGCAGGGGCACTGTTAACATGAACGAGTGTAAGACGAATGAATTACAATTCCCCAATAGTGTACCTAATAACGATAAAAATCACATTATAATAATATATTATTTCATGTTTTTGCACAGTAGCGCTTACATTCGTAATTTGCTAATTAAATAGCATATGTACATATACAGGGCGTTCATTTGAAAACCCACGCGCTAATTGTTCACCCTGTATAGTCCAATGATATACAGTGATGGTTAGGTAGCGCATTCCGGGGTCTGTAGTACCAATCTATTTAATTGTATTTTATAAATACAATGGTAGTACCTCCCCCCATGTAGAAGGGAGGGGGAGGTCTTAAACCTCACCCGTGAAAATTGTGAAAAATATACCTAGCCATTAATAACGCTACTTTATACATTTCCCAAAAAAATTGTTCACACTTACATACCAAGTTTTTGTTTTAGATCTTATCAATGACACTTTGTTCATATTTTATCCATAAAACGTTAACAAAAGATGGTGTACTTAGCAACTCATCAATCTGAACACATTTTACACAAAAACCGAAAACCGCAATGTTCATCTAGCAGTACGATATTGTTTTATAACGATTTCTATTTATTTATTATTCTGTGTTTATGATGATGATAAGACTGATTACTGATAAGAGATGTTGATAAATCTATGCCAAGTTGTAAAATGAAAACAATTTTTGATAAGTAAACATATCTATTTTAATACATTCGCATACATGAGCACTACAATCTTGCTCCTCCCTTGGTCATGTAAACCGTAAATCGTAAATGGCGTAGCTGCTTAACAGCACCCGAAGGGGTGGTCAATCCGTACTGAAAGAGCTCAGATTATACCCCTGACGGCCATAAAAACTTTATGTACCTTAATTACTTACATTTGTGGCTAGTTTGTCAA
Organism: Photinus pyralis; assembly: GCF_008802855.1. Taxonomy (NCBI): domain Eukaryota; kingdom Metazoa; phylum Arthropoda; class Insecta; order Coleoptera; family Lampyridae; genus Photinus; species Photinus pyralis. The sequence continues at coordinate 5,865,761 of NW_022170249.1, forward strand.
GTTTGGAGCTTATTAAAGTAAAGAAAAGTGATAAGCAATAAATATTCCCCCCCCCCCCAATCGAGGGTTCTGAGGGCAGATGGCAGGAGGGCCAATTTTCATAGTCATTCTTCTCAGGTAAAAAAATATACTAGCGCGTTTAGTTAGTTTGTCCTTGACCGCAGCACGATTGTTTTAATTATAGACGTTCTATATTTCATGGTTATAACCTAATAGCCCTAATTAATATAACTGAATATGATCTAAATTCCAACCCCTAGTTTTTGAAACTAATTTTTACATCCTCTACAGGATATGGAACCCTTCTTAACATCTGAAAAATTTCGATTTTCTCTATAAAATTCGAAAAATTAAACCCACATTTAGAGCTACCGTTACAACTGACTGACTTTACAACTCTGTTCGAGTTTGTTAATGAAAGAGAATTGGAAATTAATACTGTTGAATTCAAAAATGCTGGTACCTAATAAATATCACGCGGATTAAAGACACTGAACCCAACCGCCAGAAAAATACAGATAAAGCACGAATCCTTGAAATTCAAGGTCCACTATCTGGACTTTGGCTCCAGTATATTCCTTCTGCCAACATTGGTACTACTAACTTTTGCGTCTTGAAGCGCTAAGAATTTTCGGGGTCTGTTGCCTTCTTGACAAATTACCCAAAAATACACATTTGTGGATTTATTTGCTATTTGTTAAAGTAAAATAAACATCTTTAAAAAGGGAACAGTTTAAAGTAAAATATAAACTTATTTGCTCAAATAAAATAAACAGAACAAATACTTAACGCAAAACAAAATTATTAAGTTAGAAAAGTTCCACTGTGTTGAACTTTTCCTAACAGTGTATTACGCGTTGTCTGTACAAATACTTTAACATTATCCTTTTATTTACTTCAAAGGTGTGTGTATTTTAACTAGTTATTTTGCATTTTAGGACTCAGGGTTAACCTTAATGCAAATGTCATTGCTCATTGTTGGTCCTGGTAGGATAGGTAACACATTTTTCTAAATATCGTTAAATTTCAAAGCGGACCAATGCACAACTGAAGAGTCAACCGATAATCTACGAGAAACAAATAATAGGAGGGGTTTTTATGTTACAAAAAAAACTAATGGACGGTGGATTTATGTGCAACAGAAAATACAATGCGAATAAGTTACTTTCTTAATACGTAGGTACGTAAGTACGATCGGGTTAAAGTGTTCGCTTTTAAATAAATAGTTACCATGAAAGCGTTCGGGTCCAAGGTGCAAAACATTCCATTGCGCTATATGTGGAGTGGCTAGTTACGTTTATCAATGAAAGCTATACACCTCTCGTGTATACTAGTACAGCGAAAAAAAAATTTAAAGACAATTAATTCGTGCTTTTGTTGGCTATCGAAACCCTAAGTTATAGGTATAGGTCTATAAACTGAATTCGGTCGTCCATGTTACAGTATAGGGAAGAATGCTTATGGACTTCTTTTTATTTGGGAGCGTTGAATAATCAATCTGTATTCCACAGAAAAAACTTGTATCCTAAGTTGCATAAATAAAGAGGGTTGAAAAGTACAGCACGATGATAAAACTGTGATGTTGGTTGCAGAATGTATTTCTTGTAATAAGAAACTCGATAAAGTTTTGATTTTTTTTAATCTCGGAAGGTTAACACACGTAAATATTCGTCGGGATATACATAAAAACGCCTCGTGTTCGAATTCATTAACTGAAAAAATGGCTGATCTTTAGACAATGGAAATAAACGTCCAACCGAAATTATGCAAATTCCTGTTTATTGAATCAGGCCTTAATTCAGTTCGAAATAATTCAAGCAATTTGATATAAACGCAAACAAATAATGGAATAAATGATTCATGACGGCCGCCCGGGGATGTGGACGATCATCGCTTACGCTTTATTGCCATTGACTTGAATAAATATTGGATCAAGTGTAACTAATGGCTGAAGTATTGAATTTGAAATCCAAGATGATGGGTTTCGACTCGATCGTTTTAATTTAACACGTACAGAAATACATTAAATTTCCAATTAGGACGCAAACTTCTTTCTTTTGTACATCTGTGGCGGCCGGAGTGTGTTGAGTAGGATCACTCAAGCCGTCACATTTACATAATTTGACACAGAAATTTACTCCCTGACTAATTTATGACACTCGGGGGTGAGTTTATATAACAACCCCACTAAATGTGCCATAATGTCTATGAGGCAGCAAATTAAAATTCAACAATCTATGCTAAAATGAAATTAACAGATACTGCACTAGGCACTTGGTTTTGAAGTACCGGAACTGATTGGACCGTTTAAGATTATTTATTATTCAGCTGCATGCAAATTTATTTTCTGTTACAGAAATTTTTTTCTCAGGGTTCATTATTAGAAAACAAATTCTAAACTAGCAAAAAGCTGCAGTCCGAGTTAATTTCGGAAATTTAATATTTTGGTTCTGTTATCGAAAATAAAACGAAAACACAAGTTGAGAAACCAACAAAGTGGTTCAAAGTCGCATTGTTGAGAAAAGAACTACGATCCAAAATGCTTAAATTCAGCGTGAATACTTTCAAATATCAATTACACCCTCCGAGTTAATTTCGGAAATTTAATATTTTGGTTCTGTTAGAGCCGTAGTTTTCGAAAATAAAACGCACAAACATTTCACAAGTTGAGAAACCAACAAAGTGGTTCAACCCTTTAGTCGCATTGTTGAGAAAAGAACTACGATCCAAAATGCTTAAATTCAGCGTGAATACTTTCAAATATCAATTGCTGAAGCAATTTTTGTAAAATTAAACATTTTTTTCGGTTTTCGGTTGTAAGTTCTAATCCATGTTAAATATTTTTAATTTTGTTTGTTTGGTAGATTATCATTAAATGAGTACAAAGAACCCCCCCCCCCCCTAACTGCCTTCTAAAAAAATGTGCGAAATTGTTGACAGAACAGCTTCTTAGCTCAAACAAAAAAATGGCGGTTTTGAAAGAGCGGAAAAATCCAAAATGGCGTTCATAAGAAAAAATATAGTTGTCACGTGTCTCTTCGTCATCTTGGAAATTATTATAGGCAGGATGCCATATTCGAATTTTTCGTAAAACAGTGTCCAATAATGTTTTGGTTAGACATGTCTAGTACGATTAGTTTACTATGAAAAAATTAAAAACTAAAAACAGAAATTTTCGTTTCTGTGCGATATCTTCAAAACTATTAACGAGTTTTAAGTTCATTTTCAGATTATTATTCAGCCTCGAAAAATGGATACCGTGTATAAATACTTTTTCATATCCCTGCTAGTTTCTGCGATTGTCTCAAGATAAATCGGATACCCTGTATATAAATTAATTAAGTGACATTCAAATATAAGATTACGAAACTGATAGTCGCAGAGTTTTCCGTAACTTACAAAGGAAATGACCACTACACTCCAATTTGTCTGACTTATGTAGGTGCAGTTAACGTTAAACCCCCAATAAATCGCCCCCTTATACTGATATATTTTCTAGGAAAAATTGGTTGCTTCAACGCTTTTTGGGCCGAAGTCTGCAGACAAACTTTGTTTTTTTGCACTTTTTGCCCAAATATTCTCTTTTTGACCGATATCTCAGGAAGGAAACGGTTTTTCGACAAGCCCACTCTATACATAATGCAAGTAGACAAAACTTACATCTAACCATTTAACCGCTAGAGTGCGCCAAACAAAAACATCCTGCCGCACCCAGTATACCTTTTGTTTCTAGTTGCCAAATGTCATATGATATTAATGAATCTTTTACTGGTAAAATGTAACTTATTTGTCGCTATGTAATGTGTAATTTGTTTTTTACCTATAATATTCAATGTAATTTAAAATATTAAGATATTTGTTGACAATTTCCACACATACTAGTTTGTCGATGGAATAAATACTATTATTATTATTATTACCTTAGGTACCTACTGCAACTGCATCAATAATGGATAATATAGAGCAGCGCTTCTCAAACTTTTTTAAACGCGGAGCGCCCTATAAAGCGGAATCTAGGATGACGGAGCCACGAGGACCCCTGCAAAGGTGCTCTACGCTCGCGAGATTCTGATGGGGTGAGTTGTATAAGACCGTGGAGGGGGGTATTGAGGTGCTGAGTACCCTCCATGAAAGAGAGGGTGCGGGGGTTCTCTCCCGGAGAAGAAAATTTATGTTCGAATACCCACTTTTAGCACTCCCAATTCTTATCCCAGCCCCAGAAATGTGGACCTTTTTGGAAATAACGTTAAAATGAGTATTCTTTCGTTATACCCGAATTCAGAGACGTTATTTCCAAATCATTACATTTATTAAGACCGTGGTGGGCACAGTGCCATGCATTTGTGATGATTAAGTATAATAAATTAATTATACATTTAACAAAAGAAATAGTTTCCTAACATCCTAATAAAATTCTACAATAAACTTTCATCCCTACGCTAATCTGTCCATTTAGAATGGAAATAATGGAACAAACAAACGTAAGAACATATTTCACAATTTTTCCTAAATAATGACCGCCGGGGGCGTGGACTGGTCAGAGGTTCTGAGTACATGTGTTTTTGTCACATAATAGATAGTATATCATATAAAGGCGGCGTACGGCCATTTGTCATAAGCAGTCTGCCAACTTGGAGCTTTCTATTATTGCTTTTTCTTAATTTTACTGTTATCTTGTTCGGACATCATGTTATTTATTACTATCTACAAGTTCTAACAAGAAAAGTGCCATATATAACAAAAATTCGTTCAACTATAATAACGAAAATTAGAGTTACAAATATCACTAGTTTCCGTACCGTATTATTCATTGGGAAGATAACGTCCGCGTATGGGGAACTGCCCCTTTCTATGTTAATCGCCCCAACTTTTTCTTCGATTAACGAAATGAGTAACCATTTCATGAATAATTCTTAGACGAAAGTTAAGTTTAGATATCTACTAATATAAATTGGGTATAATCTGCACTAAAGTGCACGAATTACCGTGAATCCGTAATCGAGGATTGTTTACACGTGCAAATTTTCTAGAAAATTACGTAGGTAAATTTAAAACGTGAAGGAAATTCGTTTTCAGAGAATATTTGGTGTACTACAAAAGTTAACACCCCCTACTGTACATTGTAACGGGTGGTCGCTTTAGAATGTCAAAAGTATTTTTTCGAATTTGTATTTTCTTCAACATAGAAAAATTTATACATATACCGCTTCATAGCGAACGTGAACAAACGTATTAACAGCGATAGAAATGCGTGAATTTTCGGTAAAGGTGTGCATTTTCGAGAAGTATAATGTGTTTTTCATTCACCTTGTTAAGATATGTTAATTGAAACCAGATTGGCGAGAAGTGCGAGTTACCTGTATGCTTAGTTTTGCGTTGGGCCTAATTCCTAAAAAGACCGTTCATTTGCGAGTGGTACAATTTACGCAAAGGGACATTTTCAAATCGCAGAAGCGCTCTTCAAATAGAAAAGAGATTAAATGAACTGACATTAAAACTCATCGTGATACACAACGAAGTTTTTTTTCGGATCGCTAACAGTAACGGCTGGTGAAACTTGAGTGATGTATTAGGATAACGTGTGCGATAAATAAAAATTAGCGGGGAAGTTAATGGGTGCATTTGCCCACAACAAAACCTAGTTAACAAATTGGAATGGAACGTTGGCATTTTATTTCTGTGTATACTTACGATCTTCTTTGATCAACTTTAAGCCGGTTTGCTTGGGTTCGCGATTCATACGAACTTTTCTTCCACAAAACCTTGCATTAGTCGCGAAGATAACGTTATCAGGGTGGTGCAGAAAGTAAACTGTGCTATCGAAACGATTTTTTTCTATATTTCTAAAGGGAGCGAGTTTTTGGAAGTAGAGATAAGATCAATTTGTTACCAGAAGGGAATATTACCCATGTCAATAGGTAAGTTATTTTCAATTTTTTGATTTGTATAATGTAATGATCGGTTACTTGTAGAAATTTACATAAGGAATTTTGATATTCCTAAAGAAATCGACCTGTGAAACTTACCTCCATCAAACAGATTTTCTTTTGTATTTATTGATAAGAATCCAATTCAAACAAAGAATTTTGGATATTTTGTTTCATTGACAGAAAAATTTGCATTTAATTTCACTGCTGCCACTCCTTTGGTTGGATTAAAATTTTGTTTAGCTTTGTATATCTTGAACAGGAGTATGTACCAGTAATTCATTAGGACAGTTTAAATTTGGCGCTTAAGGTTTTTAGTATTTTTTTTATTTAAAACATTGGCAAACATGGTTTTAACTTAACAGTAGTCGTTTTTTACGTGTTTTTAGCGCATTTCCACAAAAATTTAAAAAAAACGCGCTATTGTGGCCACTTTGTCCGTCCGTCCGTCCGCTCGTTTTGCGACGCTACTAGTTCTTTATCTTACGAGCTATTGTTCTACTTTTTTCGCTATTTGGTTCGTTATGGTGTCGAGTCTTGTACCAAGGAAGGAATTTTTTCTGTAACGCTTACAAAAAAAGTTATTGTAAAAAAAACAAAAAACCGTTTTTTACATGTTCCATAATTTTACACTTTTGCCGTTTATTAACGATCCTAGAGATCGTTTATCGTCGCCTGCCGGTTGGTCTCTCCGTCTGTTCCTTTGTCTGTCTGTCCATCTATCTGTCCGTGTGAACGATAACTTTGTTTAGAAATGTTCGATCGCTTTTACATCTTCGTTAGTTATGAACTGAATTGCATGAAATTCAATATGGGCATAGCTTTAGCCATATAATACGCAATGCCAAAAGTTGAATCGAATTCACAGTGCCCTTTTCGCATCTCGACCATTTATAAACCGAATTGCAAACTTTTTTACTTATAAAAGTATTTGAATGAAATTTGATAGATAGGCACTTGGAATAAAGGAAAATCAAACGCCAATTTCAAAATTTGGTTTTGCGCATGCGCAGTGCCAACTTTTTTTATTTATGGAAGAATTTAAATGAAATGTGATACATAGGCACTTGGAATAAAGGAAAATCTAGCGCCAGTTTCAAAATTTTGTTTTGCGCATGCGCAGTGCCAACTTTTTTATCTATGGAACTATTTAAGTGAAATTTGATACTTAGGCGCTTGGAACAAAGGAAAATCTAACATTAGTTTCAAAATTTAGGTTTGCGCATGCGCAGTTTCAAATTTCTTATTTAGAAAAGCATTAAAATGAAATTCTTCTCATAAACTGAAATTGAAGTAGCACGTCAAAAATGGATTGCCCATGTGCAACGCTATCTTTCATATTTGTGGGCGGATTTTTACGATTTTAACAGAAGTTGCATCTTACAAATGGGAAATGAATGCAAGTGGAAATGCGCTTTATGTAAATCGTTTACGATTACTTTTTAACTTGTTTTAATTTCATGTCTTTGTACTGCGAGCCATGCGTTTGAAAGCAAACGGTTCTGTTCAAAGGTCTTTGTACGTGCAACATTTTGCAAAGGTACGTACATTAAAAGAAAGGGTCATGTAACATTACGTTTTAGGCTTAAAGGCTTTGAAGGGAATGACTTTCATTTTAAAGGCCCACACGTTTAGAAGATGCTCATATTCGAGTCGGTTTAATGAGGGTGTAAAAATTGAAAAACTGAAAAATACTTGCATTCAGAGGTACTTTTTCTCATTGAAGGCTGCATTTTCTGTTGTAAGTTTTCTAATTTACTTCACTAATTAAGAAAATTCATAGTTTAATCTAAAGCACCCTTCTTCTAAATTTCATTACACCCTATGGTAACTTATGGATAATTCCCCTCTTTTCCCTTTAAAAATCATACACGTAACAATTACGCAAAGAAATAATAGAGCGCAAAATTCAAAACGGGTTTTTGAACCAAAAGCCAAGTTTAACATTGCTCTTATAGGAGTATAATGTGATACAGTTTTTAGTGCACTTTTTCGCTCTTGATGTTTGTCTGACTGTCTGTTTGTCTGTCTGTATGAGTCACAATTAACAAGAAATTAAAAATTATTTTTATTAATATTTTATTATATTTTATTATATTTTGTAATCTCGTTAAGATATGAAATGTCCATAAGGGCTATTAAAATCGCAAAAACAAATTTGAAAGTGCACTCTTCGCCTCTTGCTCACAAGCGGCTTAACGAATTTTTAGCGCATTTCCACAAAAAAAAATGCGCTATTGTGACCACTTTGTCCGTCCGTCCGTCCGGCTGTCAGTCCGTCCGTCCGTCCGCTCGTTTTGCGACGCTACTAGTTCTTTATCTTAAGAGCTATTGTTCTACTTTTTTCGCTATTTGGTTCGTTATGGTGTCAAGTCTTGTACCAAGGAAGGAATTTTTTCTGTACCGCTTACAAAAAAAGTTATTGTAAAAAAAAACAAAAAACCGTTTTTTACATGTTCCATAATTTTACACTTTTGCCGTTTATTAACGATCCTAGAGATCATTTATAATTTTGCATTGCTATCTGTCGTCTGCCTGTTGGTCTGTCCGTCTGTTCCTTTGTCTGTCTGTCCATCTATCTGTCCGTGTGAACGATAACTTTGTTTAGAAATGTTCGATCGCTTTTACATCTCCGTTAGTTTTGAACTGAATTGCATTAAATTCAATATGGGCATAGCTTTAGCCATATAATACGCAATGCCAAAAGTTGAATCGAATCGATTCAAAATTCACAGTGCTCTTTTCGCATCTCGACCATTTATAAACCGAATTGCAAACTTTTTTATTTATAAAAGTATTTACTTAAATGAAATTTGATACATAGGCACTTGGAATAAAGGAAAATCAAACGCCAATTTCAAAATTTGGTTTTGCGCATGCGGAGTGCCAACATTTTTATTTATGGAAGAATTTAAATGAAATGTGATACATAGGCACTTGAAATAAAGGCAAATCTAGCGCCAGTTTCAAAATTTTATTTTGCGTATGCGCAGTTCCAACTTTCTTATTTAGAAAAGCATTGAAATGAAATTCTTCTCATAAACTGAAATTGAAGTAGCACGTCAAAAATGGCCGGATTGCTCATGTGCAACGCTATCTTTCATATTTGTGGCCGGATTTTTACAATTTTAACAGAAGTTGCATCTTACAAATGGGAAATGAATGCAAGTGGAAATGCGCTTTATGTTTTAACTTGTTCTTTTTGCATTGGTCACAGTTGCATATCTTCGGGCTGTGCGTTATTGAGGCCGTCTACAGTAATTGTTGATTATCTAACACACCTCCAATAAGAATGGGAATTGTTTCAATAATCTCTTTAATATTCATTATCGCATTATAAGACGGATGTATCAGCGCAAAGTAATCGTTTGTCAACAAGTGTAATGAGATGCGAGCACGCGGCGCACCCAGGGCGGAGCCCTTAAGTAATTATCCTCGCAGCGTGGGTGCACCACCCTCGGCCGCAATCAAGCCACAGAATCCTGTACGGCCCTTCTTGCTCCAGATTAATCGCATTACACGACGGATTAGATTGTTTTTTTTTGTAACACCATTAACACTCTCGAGTCTAAACAAATACGATCATACAATTTCGCCTTGGGCAAATTACATCTACATAAAAATTTACGCTTTATGGCATGCAATTTCAACCACAATGATCTGTTAAGTACCACATCGGAGGAGATACGAATTGCATTGGGTTGGTTTCATCTGACTTCGAGTAATCCAATTTGAAGAACATAACATGTTCTCACTACCGTCTACGAGTCTACAAAATTTCAATATCGGTACGAATACAAATCGATAAAACGTGGACGAAATAAAAGACAAAGTCCCACAGTGCGTATGCAAATAATATTAGCAATAATTCACTTAACGTATGGGTGTGTGAAAGTTATTTTGAAACCATTAAAAGTCTATACAAATAATATGGGAAGATTTCCAAAATTACATTTAATTTCAGAGAGTGTATATGACGATGGCGGCTTCGCTATTATCAAAAGAAGAATTCGTTTCCTTTCAATTACACGGAAGATATGTGACCAGTTATTCCCATGTAGGTAGCTAAAGCTCCCCGTGAATACTGATGAGACCGAAATTCGTCTTAATATAACCGCTTCCGCTGCGGCGGCGGCGGCAGCTTCGTTACCGATTTTTTTGTTTTTTTTTTGTCGATTCGTTAACAACTTTGTCTATTGCGCTTTACGTAAAACCGATACGTGAGTTGTACTTGTTTGGTATTGTTCGTGTGTCAATGGAACAATTGAACGTCGGTTCTTGGCGGTTTTTCTTAGAAGATTGTCAAATCCTCCGAAACAATGGACGTGCGGCGTTAGCGAAATTTCAATGTCCACGCCTACGTTATTTGAAAATCATCTTTACGGTTATATTAGCTATTGTCATTTTATTTACGACATTATTATGATTTGTACAATGGCATTTTAAATTGATGGAACGTGCCGCTGCTGTATATATACTTTAGATCTTTGTATCCCAAGTGATTAAAAAGAATTTAGTTCTAAAATTTCATCTTTGACCTTTGGGACAGAAGAAAGTCTTCTAGTACGGGATTATTATAGTGTCATCGTGTGCTATTACGTCTAGGTCTGCTAATCCACACTGCTGTTCGGGACACCGATCTTATTGACGGTTCCCAAGAATCATCTTCAGAGATGTTTTTTGAGCAGCTAGGGCGCGACTCCTTACAGTCCAGGAATTCCCCTTTGAAGTACATGAGTTTCCAATGATAAATGAAGAGGAAAATTAGAAACAATTTCGGTGCAACTCTGCTCGAAGAGAGAGCAAAGAAGCTTTGTCGTAAATGTCCTTTGATTTTGTAGGAAGTAAATTTTCGACGACCGCTAAAGCTATAACTTCCTCCACGTCAGGTGGCGTGTAATATGAATCCATAATCGCTAAAGGAATTACAGAAAAAACTTAGGTCGTAACGTAATTTTCTAAAAATTGAAAAGATACTTACAAAGTAACACAATTAAAACGTCAAAACTAATTGCTAACTATAGCAATTGTTATACAGGGTGCCCATTATATATGGAATATAGTTCATATCTCGGTAAATATCGAATGTATACAAAATTCTTCTATACGACAGTTTTTTATTTCCTTAATAAGGAATTGATTATTTTTTCAAAAAAAATTATTATAATTAGATAGGTACATCAATAACATTAATCTAGATATCCTACATAAAAATAAAACAAATGAACGTGTACGTTTCTTGAAGACAACACGAAACTAGCAATAATTGCGATAGAAATTTCTCCCAGAATACGCGGGCATTAATTTCAAGTTTTCCGTGATAGGCTAAGTTCACTGCTTTGCAGTAAATAATAAACAATTTTTGAACATTTATTGCGATGAAAACCATTTTATTGCCAATTTCATGTTGTCTTCAAGGTTTTTAATAAGAAACGTACACGTTCATTTGTTTTATTTTGATGTAGGATGTCTGGATTAATGTTATATTGATGTAATTATATTATAAATTTTTTAGAAAATTCTTCTTGTATTAGGGTACTAAGATGTTACATCATCGAAAAGAGAAAAAAATCTCCATCAAATGAGCCTAATGAAAAAGTGCACTGCCATTAAAAAAAATTCAATTGTTTTTCGTTACTCATTTGTTTTCTAAAATAAAAACAACTGAATTTTGCCTTATTATGGCGAATAAAATGTTTTATATAGAAATTTTTTATACCTACAGTCGTTATTTACCGAGATATATACTATATTCCATATATTATGGGCACCCTGTATATAGCCACCACGGCCGACGCGTTCACGGCTACCTATATTTCTTCCGATTTAAAAACCATTATTTTGGCGTTATTCTCACGTTTGAAGAAAAAATAGCATATTATGCGGAGCTAATGTAACTTCTTTTGGCTCGTAAGTGTTTTGCTGACTCGCCATAAAAAGTATCACTTTAGCTCCTTGGTCGCAAACGTACTAGCTGGTGTTATGGTGCTATTTACAGGATTCTGGGAATTTTTAAGACATAGGTACTTGGCATTAGTCCTAAACTTTTTTAAAATCGTATAAGTAGTCGATGGTGATTCGTCGTAATCAACAACAATAACCTAGCAGTTGCCACCCTTGCTGTTGCACACTTGGATAGTAGGCATTGGGGGTGGGTAGTGTAGGTAAAAACTAGAATACATAGCCGACAAATAAACAGTTCCTTTACTTCCTCAAAGGTTTTCGGCGCAATTTTGCAAATTTAATTGTAAAAAGGTAGCTTTTAATCTCTCTGACCGGTTGGCTGGCTGGCTGGCAGCAAATGCGGACCCGTAGAAGAACGCTTGTAGAAAGACGCGGAGTGTACATAGACCTACCGAGGCAATGTAATTATCAAATTTAGAAACGCTGCTACATGATGTGGAGTCGGCGACATTTGGGCGCCATCCCCGAGTGTAGTGTACTACCATGGTGATTTTTCACTTTATTTTCTGAGGTTTTGGTCCGATTGTTTTGAAATTGGTGTAGTCGGAATGATCTTGAAACACGCACAGCTTCTGCCTGAATTTTGTTTTTTTCCTAGAGGCGAAATTAACCCCCTTTTGCAAGGCGATTAAAAAAAAAAGAAAGTCAAGAGGCGAGAAGAGTAGACTATATAACCTGACACTAGAAATGAAGAACGGTATAATATACGTCGGAGGTCAATGGAAACTCAGTAGTTTGGATGATGGGAGAAAGAATCCAATTATACTTTACTTTAGCCAAGGAATTCCACAAATGATTATTGAATCCGTCCACGGAAGGTTGTTGTATGGCGGTCAAAAGAAGAGGATTGTCCGAAGATTTGAGTATATGAAGGAATACGTTGGGAATTTATTCCGCCAGCTTCGCCTTCGATAGGCGGTGCTTGGGAGAGTTTAATTCGTTCGGTTAAAAAAGCTTTAACTAAAATTCTAAAGAAAATGTTTCCCAGACTTGTCTTGGCACCTCGGTGGAACTCGAAACGGAAAAAGTGTTGACAAGAACCATTTCTTATTGGGCAGAATAAGAACACGAAACATCATTAGCGAAGAAGATTTAATATCCGGAAGAGAAAAGGAGAGATCTCAGCCGGACAGCCAACCAGCCAGACAGACGGACAGCCAGTCATAACGAATATAATAGCGAAGATTATTATTTATTTATTATCCCCGCATAATGCTTTTTTTCAGTTGCCTCTGCAGAAGGTCTTAAGGTCACAAGTAATGGTACCAGTATATTTATTGGTTTATATATATCACTTCCAAGAAACACTCTCACTTTCGTAATTATGAACCGATTTTGACCAAACTTTAAAGGTTGTGTAACTCATAAATATCTCGGTCAAGTACGTGAATCAGCCAATTCCAAAATGGCGGAAATAAATCTACCTGCACCTGATCGGCCGAGGCGAAAGGGATTTTTTTCAAAAATGCGCTAAAAATGTATTCAGAATGCTAGATCCTTTTCGAAAATCTTTCACCAGCCTACGTAGAGATAAAAAGCCTAAACCTAGGTAGGTACGCGATACAGGTTTAAAAGATTGACACGCCTACTTAATTATGATCATATAACAAATAAGCTATGACTAAAATTTTCATTCAATCTTACAAAGGAATCAATTACTGTAATCTTTTTATCTTTGTGTAGTTTTCACTAATAGATAGGCGATGACTTGCAAACGCATTGAAAATCACAACTGTGTAACCCGAAAGCAATTAAGGACACGTAATCGTCTTCCTTGATTTACTGTAGCTTAAGGTTATATTTCCAATCACAGTAAATATGTTCCGTTATAATTTATTGAAATGAATTTCCAATTCGCCATTGTTCCCTTTCTAGGTCGTTTTTTGTTACGGGTACTTATGTCAATTTCAATTATCGTTCTCTTTGATTGGCAACGCGCCTTTTATTCAAGTACCTATGCCGTAGTTGTATTCGTTTAGTGCTATATAAGGGTTGTGCCGTTTATAAATTTGAAATCTAAACATCAGAATTGGCCAAAATGACAAAAGGCGAAGAACACTCAATTCGGGCCACGAGAGAAACTGATATAATTTACATTATGAGAAAGCCTAATGTCAAATTAGTAATAGTACATATAAATCTACAATAGTTTCTAAAGTTTTACCCTCGGTTTTACCCCAATCATTTTACAAGAAAGGCGTTATTCCGAAAAATATCCGATATGAACGTACACTACCCCTTTTAGACTCGAGAGCAAAATCTTTTATGATCTCTAACCCTTAGCACTATTCCCAGATTCCCTAAAATCTTAAACATTAAATTGAAAAATTTAAATTTCGGGTGGCTGTTCAGACGGTACAAACTTTTAACTTTTCATAACAAGAGAACCTTAACGGAAAGCCTCACATCAGTGCACTGATTGCTTGTTTTTCCAACTTTACAGACTGTCCATAAAGCGGACAAAATGCTCTCTTGTTTCGTTGGATGATGTCAGTGATAATTTCTGAAAATACAGGGTGTTTTTTTGGGAGCTTTAGTTAAACGTTTCTGGGAAAGTAAAATACGTAGGTTTTTGAAAATTTGTACTTAGGAGTTACTCTGAAGGCCGAATCTATGTAAAATATTTTCAAAATGTCCGCACTTCCGGAAACACCGGAAGTAGATAGTAATTCCGTTATTTTAAATGGCAACCCCTATTTTTTATTGCATTTTTGGATTCTACGTGAAATTTCAGTTCTTTTGATACCCATATGTCGATATCTGCCATTTATGGTTTTTAAGTTATTTTGACTTTAAGAAAAAAAATGGCGGATGCAGATGGTACCTTGATAATTGATTACTTGAAAAAGGTTATAGTCATGGCAACCCATTTTTATCAGTGCATAGAGAATGAATAGGGCTTTCTTTTAGTGTACTTAAAAAAAAGTTAAGTTGCGTACAACCGCACCTATGGAGATCCAAATTTAAGAAACTTCAAAGTCTATAAACTCAGTTTTTTTAAATGGAATGACCATGTTCTTAATATTGCATGAGATAGAGAATCGAAATTGGCATATTTTGATATTACATGTTCCTATACCTATCTTTAACAGTTTCTGATTTATTCCCATTTCATTGAATTGATCTCGGAATTGATGCCATTTTTTTCGCATTTTCTTTTTAGTAGTTGGCCATGATTTTATAACAATCGAATTTTAAACAAATCAAGGAATGGATACTTTAATACCATTGATTCTAGTTCTAGTCTAAATAATTCATTAATAAATAGCTCATTTATTAGGGATATAGGACGGAAAATTTTTGAAAAATCTAAACAGTCGTTCAACTGAATTTCTTAAACAACGTATAAGTCTGGAAATTAAGAGAGGTAATGCGATATCTGTTCTAGCAACAATTCCATACCAAAAATGTTTCAACGAAGTTTTTTATATTTTGCATTGAATTTATTTTGTTAATCTTGCATTTGCAATTCAATTCATTTTCTTAAATATTCTCTTGTAGAGCTTTGTATCACTTGTACAAAATTCCAAAATTCATACAATTTCGTTCCAGTTTTCGAATGAATGTACGGAAAGCACGCGCCGCGATTCTGCCCATTTCACCATAAATAACAAATAAATTCCAAAAAAGGTGAAACCACTCCGAGTCATTTTTCGATTTTTGAAAAACTTATATTAACCTATAACAGTAGATGACGGATTAGTGTCACTAGATTTGTTTAAAATTCAATTGTTATACAATCATGGCCGACTACTAAAAAGAAAATCCGAAAAAAATAGTGTCAATTCAATAAAATGGGAATAAGTCAGAAACTGTTAAAGATAGCTATAGGAACATGTATTGTCAAAATATGCCCATTTCGATTCTCTATCCATGGAATAGTAAGAACATGGCCATTCCATTTTAAAAAACTGAGTTTTTAGTCTTTGAAGTTTCATAAATTTGGATATCCATAGGAGCGGTCGTACGCAACTTAACTTTCTTTTAAGTACACTAAAAGAAAGCCCCATTCATTCTCTATGCAATGATAAAAATGGGTTGCCATGACTATAACCGTTTTCAAGTAATCAATTATCAAGGTACCATCTGCATCCGCCATTTTTTTTCATAAAGTCAAAATAACTTAAAAACCATAAATGGCAGATATGGACATGTGGGTATCAAAAGAACTGAAATTTTACGTAGAATCCAAAAATGCAATAAAAAATAGGGGTTGCCATTTAATATAACGAAGTTACTATCTACTTCCGGTGTTTCTGGAAGGGTGGCCATTTTGAAAATATTTTACATCGATTCGGTCTTCAGAGTAACTCCTAAGTACAAATTTTCAAAAACCTACCTATTTTACTTTCCCAGAAACTTTTAACTAAAGCTCCCAAAAAAACACCCTGTATATCGACAGGTTTCTGTTCTGATGTGAGGAGGCGGGAAATTAATTTTTGGGACACTTCCTTTACCCCCAAATTTACGTGTGAAATATTCAAAACTGTTGCCTTGGATGTGTGCACGTCCCTTGAAATAAATGAAACTTTAATTTTTCGATCTCAACACCGTTTTTTCAATTCTTTTTATCGCCCTCTGTTACAAAAAAACGTGAAATTATGATAACATTTTGAAATATTTGACTAACTAAGATAGATAGATAGATAGATAGACTGGACAAATTATATTTTTCGTAGTTATATAGTAGCGACTGCTATAAATTATGATTTATTATCATTCGACAATATTGAATTATAATTACTCCATAAAATTATTCACGTTCAACAGGAATTTAAATGTAGTAAAGTAAGCAAACTTACATATACTCATAAAGCTTTTATGCCATTTCAATGACACTATGATTTCGGATTTTCCACTTCCTTTTACAAGAAGCCCATGTGTTGAATGAAGACAGTGCCAAATTATGTTGCAGGTATAGTGCCCATTTTATACCTGTACCAGGAAATAACCAATAAAATTTAATAATCTCGTATGCCTCTCAGGCCCGATGATATTTATGTAATATTAATTAGCTTCACCAAAGCGCACAATGTACAAGAATTAAACAAGCCATGAATTATTAATGTAATAATTTATTGTATATTGATTACCTATACCTTCGAAAGGTATAGGTATATGCGGCTAATCGCAGCCGAAGAACGGTTTCGTCACTAAAAATTTACTTTATTACGAAGAAATCCTTTTCAAAACCTAAACATGTATATGACACGGCATTACTTGTAAGCAGTAAAAGTGCCGGCGATCAACGATACGTTTCTAAACTCATTGATTATTCATAGACTTTGTTATACGATTAACTGATAAGTTTAATAGAATTTACAGCTAGTACATAATATATTTAAGCGAGTATTTCACAATAATGTAAGAAGCCCCTGGCCCTTTAAAATTTCAATTTAAGAGAATATTGTTTTCTTTATAACCAGAAAACGGGGGGAAAAAGCAAAAATCATCAACATTACACATAGTCCGTTTTTCTACTTAAATTGGAGGGTCGTAAAAAGTGGAACAGAAGCTGATATAGCCGACTGTCGCACTGCTGCAATTTGCGGCCGACACGCCCTCTACACCACCGACGACCATCAGGAAATGGACGCAGGACCGACGCCAGGATTACGATTCTATTAATAGCTAAAAACAAAGCGGGATTAAGTTTCCGATTGCTTTATTCGATACGCGTACGACTAGAGATATTCAATTAATATTGGAAAAGGGGAATTTTTGACACATCAAAAGGACGGTGTTATTTAATGTTTACTTCGATTCTTGAATTCATATTGCCTAATTAGCATAATGAATGAAAAACGTTTTCGGCCATTTGAATGAATTGTGCTAGTTGAAGGAAGCGGTACGGTTCTGTATCTGCAGGCCCTGACTAAGCGATTTGCGATTATGTGGCATCGCCGAGGGACTAACCATTATCATAAAATCGCACTCTTTTGCGACACTGCACCGTTGCGAACGTTTAGCTCTTACCGAATAAGTCAATTTTTAAATAACAAAACAGTTCCCATTTTCCAGCTTCTAGTAGATAGCAAATTACATACGCATCCCGTGCATAGTGCGGTTTATGCCTTCATTTTATACTTTATTTCTCCACGTCGAGCTGGTTTGACTGGAATATAGGAAGAAATAGATATTAGGAGTGAGATCGACAATGTGACTCAAGAATCTTGTAGCCCGAGGCGGAGATGGGCTTGATAATAATAATTTCCCTATGTCCACTTTTAAATGACAAAATCTTCTGAAGGGTGCCTCATTTTATGCAACCAAAATAACTTCTTAAAACAAATAAAAATCTGGCTGTCATATTAATGAATTTGAAGGTTGATTCTTTGGCTTCCGTATTTTTATTTTCGTTTATGTGGGATGTATTCAACTGAAGAAAGGTTTATCTTTATATTATCAATTGGTATAGTGCCGGTGACAGAAGGAGCGTAAGAGATTTACTTTCTGTTAAGGGTTAAGCCAAAGCAACAATTTTCAAACTAGTTAATATGACAGCATAGAAGTGCATGCAAAAATTAGGCGCCCTTTAGAAGAAATTTTGTCTTTTAAAAGTAGACACAGGGAAAAACAATACACATAAATCCCTATGTCTACTTCTTAATAAATATCACTGTATACGTAACTTCATGCATACACATATGAAGATTTTATTCCAAAATAGCAAGAAAAATCACATTTCAAGTAATCCACATATTACTTACAGTGTGGCAACAATTAGCATTACCATAAGGATGTCAATAGTTAGCTGTGCTTTTTAAAAACTACGATAATGAAGAAAATTGATGAGTGAGAAAGATTATTATCAAACCCAGTGGCGGATTTACCACCAGCCTGAGTAGGCTGGGGCCTAGGGCGGCAGATTTTAGGGGGTGGCAAATTTGGCCGAAAAATGTGTATCTTACTGAAATATAAAAAAATTTTATTGTACAGGGTGAGTTGTAGCGCTCTAGCGAGAGAGACTTAGAGAGTACCATGGTTGTGAGTAAATTCGCACATTGTAATTTAGGAATTCGTTACGATAGAATCGTATTACATTTTTAGGGGAATTTTTCGAAAAAAACCCCTATGTAATGGTTTGGTCGTCCGTCTGTTTATCGTCTAACTCGAGGTCTAACTCGAGAACGAAAAGAGACAGCGATGTCAAACCTTCGCCAATCGATTTCTACGGGTTTTAGTTTTCCAATTTTCCGTCTTTATTATGCAAAAAATTGAAAACTAATACGGTTGATTGGGGTAAAAAAAATTTTCTACAAAAAACCTTAATACATTTTTGCTCTAAAATAATTTGGGGGGCCAATAATCGCATGTTATGAATTTTACATTGAAATCCCTATGATGCGTTACGCAAGTCACCACCCTGTATAGAGCACCTCTGAACGGTGTAGCGAAAAGAAATTCTGATCTTGATAATTAATAATATAATTATTATATTATGAACGCCATCAGAGGTTTTAACTTCGCTGCTACGATACTGCCTCAGGAATATCAAAAATATTTGTAAGGGTTGTTAAGTAGAGTCCTACAGACGGAACGCTATTTCTCAACATTAAAATGTGTACTTCCCGGAAAACACTGCGAAAAGCAGGTGGTCATTACTAAAACTAACAGGGAAATTGCTAAATGGACCATAATTCCTAAACGTTGAAGTTCATCGAACAAAAGATGTAATTCGTCGTTTTTCGGGGGTTAATTGCTAATCCCATAGCACGAAGTGTGAGATTGTGCAATTAAGGAGCAAAAAAACGCGAAAGGAGCATCGTATATAATAACAAACAATTAAGGGTAGGTAGCAGCTGTTATGGTATAACAAAAATATACCACCTGGTTGTAACAGGGGTGACAAATCTAAGCTCCACGCCCACTTGATTCTTCACGCCGTGACTTTTCAAGTCGTGTCGGATTTAGTGCGATGTGTGCAAATAATAACGACCGTTTAGGTTAATTCCCCTTGAACTAAGAACTAACACAGTTAAAGATACCCTCAGTGGTAATCGCCGATATTCCAGGTTGTCCCGCTATAATCCTCTTTCGGTTTAGAGCTCAAAGCCGCGTTTTGACAGGGACTTTGTTTGTTACACAAAATGTCAACTTGTTCGCCCGAGCATTATTAAACTTGCCTCGCGTTTTTTTCGCCAGGATCGTCAAACTTTAGGCGATTAGGATTCCGAATGTAATTTAGAGGGTAATGAATAATTTCTCATTTTATGAGTAAGTACGGGAACACAAAGAAGTAGTAGAATAACAGCATAAGCTCGATTCGTGCACAATAAGGGTGATATACGAGCGGGACCTCCCACTGAACAATTTGCCAACATTATAGACGGACTAATGGTGTCATTGTGGTCCCCGTTTAGAAAAAGTCGCTTAGACGTTCAAAAACGTTGTGAGCGGAAAGGACGTCGTGATAGTGAAAGGGACACTAAACCTTCAGTTATATTACAGGCTATTACGCGGCGAAATATCCGCCGGTTACAATGAAATGATTTTGATAGAGTTCATTTACTTGCCCCGTAACGAAGGTACATTAAGTATGGGAGTGAAGGTGTAATGGCAATTTGTTTTGGGAAAATTATTCTAAACGATTGTTCTGAGAAAATTCTTGGTTTAGCTTCTAGTTTAGAAATTCTAGACTTCCTTTGTTTATTTACTTCGTACTATTTTATTATTTGTTTAATACGAATTGGAACTTCAGCATTCTCCAATCTGACGGATTTAGGTAAGTTAACAACCAAACATTACAAAATAACATTACAACCATCTGGGGTGTTGAGGTCTTTCTTACACATACGCATTACATCTTCATTCGCTATGGTATTTAATTCTAATAGTCCCTTCCATCAAATAAATTGAAGATTTCGACCTCCATTAAATCTAAAGATTCCAAGTTTTCTCTAAAGGATCCATAATTTCTTGATACTTTTACGTCAAAAACATCATCTAAGTCACAGTTCAAGTAACTTCTCTGAATCTGAAGTCCAAGTTCTTTCATGGTCGCCAAAGAAGTCCTTGAGAGTGCCAAGAAAAAACATTCAAAATGGTATAAAATGTATTTTAACATAAATTTAATTATGTGGGTTTATTTATTACGACTAATTAACAATAAATTTATAACAATCTTTAAAAATTAATTTATAACAGCTAAAATGTTATTTATCACTTACAATTTACAATATAACACAAGCCATTGACGTTGGAACTGCCTGAAACGTAACTCAACCTGCTTATGTAGCAAACGACAATTGTTTTAGAACGCCTCGGAGTGTTGTAGAATAAATATGTCATTTTTCCCGGAAGGATTGCGTCATATCCGGCTTCGTTCTTTACCCCCGATGACTTATTTTTCATGGCGCCTCATTCTCTATCGAGATTTCTGGAATGTTTGCAACACGGACGACGGTTGTAGCGAATACAGTCCTAAGTAAATCTTGTCTATAGCGCGAACTTGCACTCGACCCCCTCGTACATTCTTGAAGAAAAACAATACACCATCTTATGGATCGGTTGCCGGTTTCTTTGGGGTTAAAGCAATATACCAATATTTCCATCCCGGTTCCCTGGAATACCACATATTGCGCAGGATGCGCGATACTCTTATAGCCATAATTTGAATAATAAACTGAAATTGATTAAATAAACTAAAATTTACACAAACACACTCTGTTCAAATTTCATATTAAAAACTTATACAGTGATATTTATTAAGGAGTAGACATAGGGATTCTATGGAATGTTTTCGCAATGTCTACTTTTTACCTTTAATTGACAAAATCTCTTATGAAGAGCATAAAATTAGACGCCCTTCAGAAGGATTTTGTCAATTAAAAGTAGACATTGGGGAAACAGTCCATAGAATCCCTATGCCCACTTTTTAATAAATTGCACTGTACAGGGTGGCCAACTAAGAATGCGAGGTACTGTATCTGAGAATCTATCCATCGTAGAGGCTTGCGGTAAAAAAATGTATTACTAAAACGGCCAAGAGCAAAACCTGGAAAAGATTTTAAAGTTTCTGAAATGGCCGCTAGGGGGCGTAACTGCAATTTAGAATCTGAAAAAGTGATGTTTCTGTGAATTCCGCTATATTAACCTAACAAAAAAATGTCCGGTCTTTGAAGTTGACGATAATCTGAACAATTTTTGTTTGACAATTTTTTCTGTATCTCTAAAAATGAAGTGGTGGGGGGTATTCAAAGGTTTGCGTAAAGAACACCCTGTATCTTCGAAACGGCTGAGCCGATTTAAACACAGTCGGGTTAGTTCAAAAGAGCCACTCTTCAGCTACAAATATTATACTATTTGAAGATTTGTTAGTTTCACATATCGCCGCTTGAGGGCTTTTTTCGACATTCCGACAGAAATGGTTAATTTTCTCAAAAAAATTAAATGCATTGGTCCGATTTTTTTTTCATGAAAAAGTGGCTAAATGAAGCCGAAACAAGTTCGCGAAAACAGCATCTCGATATCTTGATCTACTTTTTTATAAAAAAAAATCAAACCAACGCATTTAATTTTTTTGAGAAAATTAACCATTTCTATCGGAATGTGTAAAAAAGCCCTCAAGCGGCGATATGTGAAACTAACAAAAATTCAAATATCATAATATTTATAGCCGAAGAATAACTCTTTTCAATTAACCCGAGTTTGTTAAAATCGGCTCAATCGTTTCGAAGATACAGGGTGTAACTTTACGGAAACCTTTGAATACCCCCCACCACTTCATTTTTAGAGATACAGGAAAAATTGTCAAATAAAAAAGGTTCAGATTATCGTCAACTTCAAAGGTTAGGTTAATATAGCGGAATTCACAGAAAAATCACTTTTTTAGATTCCAGATTGCAGTTACGCCCCCTAGCGGCCATTGCAGAAACTTAAAAATATTTTCCAGGTTTTTCTCGTGGCCGTTTTAGTAATAAACTTTTTTACCGCAAGCCTCTACGATGGACAGGTTCCCAGATACAGTACCTCGGATTCTTATTTGGCCACCCTGTACATGGGTTTTGCAAATTCCACTTGTGAAAAATGCACTTCAGTCACTAGCCTGAGTACATGTTTTGAGAGTTTCATTAAGAGTGTAAATTTTTGACTATTTTCGTTACCCAACCAAGCATTCATTTGTAAGATGTAATTCTTTTTCTAAACCCATTTTTCGTGGGTGTTAAACGCAGCTTTTTGCACATTACGTGCAGATCTCACCCTCTGGACGGTTTTTAAATGAATGCCAATTATTTTTAGTCCAGTAAAAGAAAGTTGGAAATCGTTCTAGAACCTTGAAAACGTGTAATCTTAGTTTGTACCTCTCCAGAGGTTGAGCATAACTTTGGGTACCCCAAAAACTTCGACTTGCGCTTATAACTCCTAAACAAGGCATTTTAGCGAAAACCCCTCCAAGGGACAAATTAAAGAGGATTAAATTCTGTGTCGATTGACCCCTTCGACTTTAAAACTGGACCCATTTCTCAGGTAGTAATCGACGGCTGATGGATGAGAATTCTTCCCATATTAAACAAAAAAGGAATCACTTCAAACTTTCTGTCGTCTGTGGCATCCAAAGTACTGGTTCTTTCAAAACAATCTTGCAATCAAAAAATAGTTTTTGCAATCAAAAAATAGTTTTTTCAAAACTTAACTTTTCCGCATCCCAGCATTTGTTCAGACCCAGTATTTTCCTTTTATTGTATTTACTTCTCATGCATCGCTCCGCGATGTTCCTAATTGATGTCGTAAGTTTTGACATGGATGTTCAATGCTTTTATATGAAGTGCATACGGTTAAAATTTCACAGAAATTGGTCTACAAATAAGAAATTTACTTTTGCACATGCGCAAAACCAGCGTTTGACATGTTTAATATAATCGATCGATTTGCTTCTATTAACAGCTGATTTTGTAATAATTTCAGTGGAATCGGTCCATAAATAACACGTACAAATTGTGCACAACTCTTGTGCAGATAAAGCGCCATTTTTTTAAACTGAAATAGGTTAGTATATGGTTCGGTTATAAGGTAATAGCATGCTATGGATGTTTACTTTCTTGGTAGACGATTAATGGGGAGGAGGCTCACACATAAACATTTAAAGGCCGCCTAGCATACATTCAAAATCCTCCGACACTTCATTTTGTAGATATTCGCACTGAAAACTTTGACATCACCAATAGATATGGACTATAGTTGGTAGAAATTAATTCCTTTCGTTGAGACCTTTCATTAGAGTACCATGAAGGATAGAAACAGCCCCCCCTCCCCCCCACGCACCACCACCACTCTTTCGATAAGGGGTCAGACAGAAACGCGGCGGTAATTGGTAGAAAACGGTTCTTTTCGTTGAGAAATTAATAAATTAATAGCTTTCATGGTGTTTTTTGGTAGGTCCAAAGTTGCAAAACTTCATATTAAAAATCTCACTTTTTTTAAATGGAACACCCCGTATATTTTTCTGTCATTTTTTAGCTCCTCCAAAAACCTACAACTTTTGATAATAATGTTCTATACCTATCTCTGATATTTTTCAAAATATGACATTTAAGTGATATTTTCTAATCTTAAATAAGTTATATGTAATTTACATAATAGTGAGGTGGCCATGTAAAAAAAGGCAATTTTTATCTATCTCGTCCAAAACGAAAATCATATCGATTAATTTATTTTTCAAACAATTTATTTTAAGTCCAAAAACTGGAGAATAAGTAAAAACATTTGACTACAAAGCAAATTTAATTTAACTCCTAATGTTATCCAGTCAGTGATTAGTTTCATTTTTTTTCATATTCATCTGGTTGTTATGTAAATTAGAACTTAATTCAGATTAAAATATAAAAACTAGGAAAACCAAGATATTTGTTTATGTTTTCTCCAGTGTTTAGACTTAAATGAATTATTCGAAAAATGAATTAATAAATATTATTTTAGCTTTGGACGAGGCAAATAAAAATTGCCTTTTTTTGCATGGCCACCTCGTTATTATGTAAATTACATATAACTTATTTATGATTAGAATATAAAAACCAAGATATTTTGAAAAATATCAGAGATAGGTATAGGACATTATTATCAAAAGTTGAAGGTTTTTAGTGGAGCTAAAAGATGACAGAAAAATATACAGGGTGTTCCATTTAAAAAAAAGTGAGATTTTTAATATGAAGCTTTGCAACTTTGGACCTACCAAAAAAACACCCTGTAAGCTATTTCTTTAATGTTTCACAGTAGATGTATTTATTTGACTTTTATTTAACCCAGGATAAAACCTGGAATCAAAATTGAAGTAATAATTTTGACAATATACCGACGCTTGCAAATGCCAAATTTTTCTTAAAAATCGAATTATCCTTAAAACTACTAGCTTATCGGGTATTAACCATATAATAAAAAAGACGTACAATTACACGTAGAATTCAAAAATGCATTCAAATACAGGGGTTTTATTAAAAAAATTTACCATTTTGGCGCCCTACTTTGTGAGCGCACCCTGTATAATTCCAAATATTTTTAAAATGTCGAGAATATTCAACCATATCATAATACAAAAGCACTCTATCGAAAAATCTTATCTTCAAGGCATTGAGTTACTCCGTCGATTACTACCTAATTGGCCCAGTTTTAAAGTTAAGGATTTTAATTTGTTTCTTGGTAAGACTAAATGCTAGCATGCGTTGTTTATAGGAGTTATTAGCCAAAAACTGAAGAAAATCTGAAAATTTCCAAGTCTTTGGAGACCCAAAAGATATGCTCAACCACTGGAGGAGTACCCCTTGGATTATAAAATAGGTATACGATTCAAAGATGAAATTTCATATTTAAAGAAACGAGAATTAGAAACTATTTTTTCGTGGGCATAATAAAATAATTGTGGTACTACTTTTGTACATTAAAGGCAGATTTCACCCCTCGGACAGTTGCTAAACGAATCCATCTTAAGACCTTCTGCAGAGGCCCCTCTAAATAGCATTATGCGGGTCACTCTGTAATTGGGCGCATGCCTGTTGAGGGCCCAAAACAAGAGAGGGATAATAAAATAAAAAAAATAAAATAAAATTAAATAAAATAAAAACGAATGCAAATTATTTTGTTAGTACTGAAGATGAATCTTAACTTGCGTATTCCTTGCGTAAGTTTTTTTTTAAACAAATGCTTTTTGTTTGTAGTAGAAACGAAAAAAAAAACTATGAAATGTTAATTTTGAGTACAGAGTTTTGAAATGAGAAAATAGGTGTTGATTATTTCACATAACTCAACTAATTGCGTTAAATTTTAACATTGCGACTTTTTTTAATAGGAAGTTTTCGCAACTACGAGAAGACATGTTAGTTTTCGAAAAACGTTGTAAAACATTGATTTCATTGTGCTCGTATTTAGTTATTTTCAAAGACAATTGCTGTTGTGTAAATAAGATCGAAAAAGGTGAACAGGTGAGCAACTGCTGCGCGATAACGAAGCGATAACGCCAATTCCGAACGGTTATTAAGAAACCTGTCATTGGCCAAACTTGTTATCTACTAAACACACCACCTAACATGATTGAGCATTTTGTGGTAGTGGTACTTGGTAACTAACGCGAGAATGTGTCTTTTCGTGCTCAAACTATTGAAACACAGTGGAAAAGGGCCGTTTTCGTTTACGAAAAACCGAGTCGATACCTATTTGCAGAACAGTGGTATTAGTGATCATACGCGCGTTATTGCAAATTCGTGGAAAAATGCAAGTGTACTTCGGTTGCTGGAGGCTGGACAGTGGACCGTGCATCAACGATATCAAAGGTATTTGGAATTGGAATATTTTTCTAATTTAGCGGGTCAATAATTTATATGAATATTATTAGGATGAAATTTAGTAGAAATTTTAGAAAAAATTCTTAGCTTCTGGATGCGAATTTGAATTCCAGAATTAAAAGTAAAAGCGTTGAACTCGTTGTGAATTGACTTTTTTAGCTTGAAGCTAAAGCTGGAGCTAAAAGTATCTATCTATCTATCTATATCGAAAACAAAAAAGAATATCAAGAAGTGTATAGGTATAAATCGAGCGAGCAAACTTTGATTCTCCTGCTCCCTATAAATCATCCTTACAGTTTTCAAATGGTAATTCTTGATGTGTGATGCCTTATTGGAAAGTTATTTAAAAATGCCTTTCAATGGTAACTTATTTTGCGGTGTTATTCCAGAACTAAAAGTGTCAGTACGGGTTCCTTATAGTTTTCTCTCCGCATGTTTCTTACGTGTCCTTATTTTTATAACGTCAATAGCTATAGTTTTGCTTATTGACGGTGTAACAAAGAAAGCTGAAAGTTGCTATCGTTGCTGCACATTCAGAATTAATTGAGTCATAAGCAAATGGGGTTTGTTTTGCTGGTTCAAAATCGGTTTTTATTATTCCACGATTACAATTCAATTTAATTTACAATCTCTTTCCACAAATCAGGGTGTAGCACCTATACCTAAGACCACTCTGATAATAATTCCTTTATCATAAAAGATACCAAAAAAAGTCTTCGTGCAAAATTGTATACAATTACCGCTGCCCTATTTCTAAAATATTTTTGATCATCAGAGGTGTACTGTATTCCAGTGGCGTATCAAACTTGCGTTTTTTTTTAATGGAACTTTATTACTAATTTGGAATGTGCTTGAAAAGTACATGTTATACCCCTAACTTTAACGGTTTCGCTGTTCGTCAAGATGTTTTTTGAGAGAAACTAAATCGCACAGGCGGCATTTTGAACTGTTTTGAACTGAGTCCACAGTCACATAAATTTTTAGCGTAACACAACGAAGTTGAGGTAAAGCTTATGTGCTCGTGTTTCCTTCCGTCCGTCCGTTCCATCGAGATCTCGGCCCCTGGGCCACCTAGAGACTTCGGGTTTTCGCTAATTGATAGCTGTTATGGTCTATATTTGTCCATTTCGATCAGTTTCATTTAACTCCATATTTTGCGCAGCGCAGACTGCGCAATGCCAACATTCTTATTTATGGAGATATTTCTTTGAAATTTTAACAACAGATGCTTCTAGTAAAGGCAAACATTTCGCACATAGTGAAAATTATGTGGACATGCGCAGTGACTGCACAGACTGCTCATAGCCAACTTTCTTATGTGTGGTAAGTTCTTTGAAACTTTATTTTACTTATTTAACCCCTCTCTTTCTCTGGACGTGGACGTACTTCAATATGCAGATTCGACATTTTGTGTGCTTTCGATGACGATGCATCGTTTCAATACTTTGTGTTACGCGGCAATACCCACGAGTGGGTTTTGGAACATTTTTTAGGTATACTTCATAAAAAAAATTGAATGTTTGATAGATCGTCGCCAAATGTCATATTTTTTTAAATTTCAAATGGCACCCCGCTAACAAATTATACCTCTGGGTAGCCAAAGCTACAAATTTTCCACTGATATAAAGAAAACCACTCATTCCATAAGAAAATTTTAGAGAAAAACCAAGGCCAAACGCCAATTTGTAAAAGAAAACGTTATTTTCCGAACCCAAGTGTGCCATGATGAAACAAAAGATGTTCAATTGTCACAATTAACATCAGTAAAGTGTCGGCAGTGTATGATGTTTTTTAATCAACGTTGCCAAAATGTCCCAAACTCAAGCAGGAATTTTTGATATAGTGTTTATTCTTAGAAACCGTTCCCGAAAGTTTGCTGGCGTAATTTGTTTTCCAGACACTGTACTGTTAATTGCGAGAATTGAACATCTTTTGTTTCATCATGGCATACTTGGGTTCGGAAAAAAACGTTTTTTTTTTTACAAATTGGCGTTTCGACTTGGTTTTTCTCTGAAATTTTCTTATGGAATGTCTGGTTTTGTGAAAAACAAAAGTATAATTTGTTTAGGGGGTTGCCATTTGAAATTTTAAAACAATATGACAGTTGGCGAAGGTCAATCAAAATAGTTTTTTGTGCAACCAGTTGGGAAAAGCATTATTTTTCGTAACGAACGAACCGAGTTAGCCGCCCCTCTCCGCAACCTCCCCAATCCACAAAATCCGCCACATTGTTTGGCATATGTCGCGACCCCGCTCAATGGCAACAAAGTGGTGGAGATGCACCCCTGTTAGTTGCTACCAGGGACACATCCCCACGACAGTTGACTAAATTCTGGGAGAGGCGGCTACGCCAGGCATATGCCAAAGTATCAAAATCCTCAGTAAGCAGTTGCACAAAAATCCACTAGATCTCATACCGAGATTGATCACTCCCCCTTAGTCAAAAATGGTGTAATGTGCCCAATTTTCAATGTTGAAACTGCTACCAAGCTTTGGCAACTTGTACCCCACTTACTTCAGGCACTTTTGAAGAAAAAATCAGCTTGTGTACTTACGATTTCAGACACTTGAAGGTATTTACAGTAAGGAATAATAATGTGAACATTCGAGGATTTATTGCTATTTATTGAAATACGACGTTTAACAGCTACGTACTGTTCGTTAATCCTGTCTCTTATAGGTAATAGGTAATAAAATTGCACAACATTCAAAAATAAAATATGTTACACGTGAACTATGTTCGTATAGTCTACAACCACGTCATTTATACGGAAGTAACTCTTATCACTTCATACAGCCACTTTGAGGTTCTTATACTTTATTGCTTCGTTTGCTGACATCTCCGTCGAAATCAGTCAAAATTGTGAACACACAGACCCGCGTCAATGCGGCGCATGCGATTGGTACGAGGCAACATCCAAACCCGCACGAAGAACGGCCTGACTGGCGAACACCCGTCCGGCCAAATCACCAAGAGCCCTTTCCAACTGCTGATGTTGGCTCCTAACCGCGAATCTATTTACATGCACCGGTATCGGAACCACTAATTTACTCTTGTTCGGTTGACCCGTTTTCGACTGATGCGGACCGGCTGCGAGGCCGGCCTTCACCCTTTTCCATTTCGCCCGTCGATTTTGAAACCATATTTTCACCTGCACCTCGCTCAAACGTAACGCCGAGGCGATTTGGCTACGCTCTGTTAAGGATAGGTACTTTTTCGCGTGGAATTCTCTTTCGAGCTCTAGAAGTTGTTCGCTCGTAAACGCTGTCCGTCGGCGGCGGGTTTTCGTTGAGCCGGCACCTCCTTCGCTCGTCGCGTCCGTGGGGTGGCTGTCATCAAGTTCTTCCTCGATGTCGGAATCTGAAAGGAAGGTTACGTGTTAGTCGCCGCAATCAAAATCGTATTTATCTTTGAGTTAGGAGTAGAAGCCGTTCCTCATCGTTTTGTTGTCGTTTTTTTACGGCATTTCTAGAAAACAAAATACGCTATTATATTCGTTATGACTGGCTGGCTGGCTGTCCGACTGAGATCTCAGCAATTACAATAGCTAGAGACTTCAAATTTTCGCTTAAAGGTTTCTGATATAGTATAGATGTGCAGGATCTAGTCTATTTTGAGTTAGATTACTCGTGAGATCGATAAAATGACAAATTTATTTACATATCTGCTTGTGTTCGTGGTTGATATGCAGATATAATAGACAGATTTATTAAGTTAAGCAGAAATATACCGGGTGATGTCTAACGCGACGCAGCATAGGTAATTTCTTTATAGTCAATTACTAGCTCCCCAAAAATACTGCATCTGTTCATACTATTACTTATCATAAGACTGTTCCTCGGCCATATTTCGAGAACCGTTCGTCATATGACTTAGGGATAAAAAAAATTATTGGGTAAATCGGTCAGGAAGAATCGCTGGAAAATATTTTCAAATTCTAAAAATGACCAACAGAGGGCGTAACTGCCATCTTAAATTTTAAAATTGCATTTTCTTTAAATTTCGCATAATAAACTAAACAATTTTTTTTCATATTTTTAAAGAGAACCAGTTTATCTATCATTTTCGTAAACCAAAAACTCACTTATTTCAAAAACAAAGATGGTGTGGGGCGTTCAATTGTTTTTGCAATACCCTGCTTTAACTTCTTAACCGTTTGACCGATTGTAAAAAATTTGGTATGGTTGAAAAGAGCAATCCTTGGGCAACAAGAATCAACAAATATAGTTAATTTAGTGGAATCCTTCTCCGCCAGGGGGCTAGTTTTGACACTATGATCCAAAATCCTAAAAAATCAAATGGAATGATACGACTTTTTCTTTATGAAAAAGTAGCCAAATAACACCCAAAGACGCCAGTGAAAACCGTTTTTCAAAATCTCGTTCCTAACTTCAAATATTGGGAAAATGAGATTAATTAATTAATCAATAAATCTGCGTAAATTGTATCTTATTTGACGTATTTCCGGTATTTGTCGATGGCGCGAAAGAAAAGCACCCTACACTTTTAGGTAGGCCTTGGAAAATTAAACAAATGAAACACGATGCATTTTGAAATAATAACAGCCGTAATTTGGAAATTATTCTGCTGTGTTTACATTCAGAAAGTGCAGTTTTTTTAATTTGTAACCTTTTCTAAAATGCCGATTTCTAAACAAGAAGTATTTCATATGCTGGCGATATATTTTGAGTATTTTCAAAAGGCGACCATCGCTGCCCACATCTTCTATTTGCGTTATCCGAATCGACCACGAACCATCGTCGCCAACATATTAAATTCTTCTTGGTTAGAAATCAGCATTTTAGAAAAGATTACAAATTCAAAAAACTGCACTTTCTGAATGTAAACACAGCAAAATAATTTACAAATTACGGCTGTTATTATTTCAAAATGCATCGTGTTTCATTTGTTTAATTTTCCAAGGCCTACATAAAAGTGTAGGGTCCTTTTCCAAACAATCTTTCGCGCCATCGACAAATACCGGAAATACGTCAAATAAGATACAATTTAAGCAGACATTATAAATCCATCTTCCTAAACATATTACTTGTTTACCCCTGACAGCCTTCAGGACTTCTGTTAAAGCATACCTGATGGATAATAGTTTCTATTCAGTCACTGAATTTTCCAGTCACGTTAAAATTAATTTAATTTCCTAATATATTTGTTTACGTTTGTCTTAGAATGTGTTGTTGTGCGTGTTATTTTATTACCTAATTATTATCTGGACGAGTGTAAGTGCAATTTATGCATGTTGACACAATAAAGTATTATTATTATTATTAAAGAAAAAGTCATAGGTATCATTTCATTTGATTTTTTTAGAATTTTGGATCATGGGATCTAAATTAACTATATTTTTCTTCTTGTTGCCTAAGGAATGCTCTTTTCAACGATACCAAATTTGTTACAATCGGTCAAACGGTTAAGAAGTTAAAGCAGGTTATTGCAAAAACAATTGAACGCCCTCTTTGTTTTTGAAATAACTGAGTTTTTGTTTTTACGAAAATTATAGATAAACTGGTTCTCTTTAAAAATGTGAAAAAAGAATGTTTAGCCCTCTGGTGGTTATTTTTAGAACTTGAAGATATTTTCCAGCGATTCTTCATAACCGATTTACCCAATAATTTTTTTACCCCTAAGTCATACCACGAACGGTTCCCGAAATATGGCCGAGGAACAGTCTTGTTGGGTCACCCGATACACAATTTTATCAAATCATCCAAATTATATACAGGGTGTTTTTTGGGAGCTTTAGTTAAAAGTTTCTGGGAAAGTAAAGTAGGTAGGTTTTTGAAAATTTGTACTTAGGAGTGACTCTGAAGGCCGAATCGATGTAAAATATTTTCAAAATGGCCGCACTTCCGGAAACACCGGAAGTAGATAGTAACTTCGTTATTTTAAATGGCAACCCCTATTTTTTTGGATTCTACGTGAAATTTCACTTCTTTTGATACCCATATGTCGATATCTACCATTTATGGTTTTTAAGTTATTTTGACTTTAAGAAAAAAAATGGCGGATGCAGATGGTACCTTGATAATTGATTACTTGAAAACGGTTGTAGTCATGGCAACCTATTTTTATCAGTGCATAGAGAATGAATAGGGCTTTCTTTTAGTGCACTTAAAAAAAGTTAAGTTGCGTACGACCGCCCCTATGGATATCCAAATTTATGAAACTTCAAAGACTAAAAACTCAGTTTTTTTAAATGGAATGACCATGTTCTTACTATTCCATGAGATAGAGAATCGAAATGGGCATATTTTGACAATACATGTTCCTATAGCTATCTTTAACAGTTTCTGACTTATTCCCATTTTATTGATTTGACACTATTTTTTTCGGATTTTCTTTTTAGTAGTCGGCCATGATTCTATAACAATTGAATTTTAAACAAATCTAGTGACACTAATCCACCACCCACTGTTATAGGTTAACATAAGTTTTTCAAAAATCGAGAAATGACTCGCATTGGTTTCACCTATTTTGGAATTTAATTGTTATTTATGGTGAAATGGGCAGAATCGCGGCGCGTGCTTTCCGTACATTCATTCGAAAACTGGAACGAAATTGTATGCATTTTGGAAATTTTGTACCCCTAATGCACTACAAACCGTTGAAGCACAAGTGATACAAAGCTCTACAAGAGAATATTTAAGAAAATGAATTGAATGGCAAATGCAAGATTTTCAAAATAAATTCAATGCAAAATATAAAAAACTTCGTTGAAACATTTTTGGTATAGAATTGTTGCTAGAACAGATATCGTATTACCTCTCTTAATTTCCAGACTTATACGTTGTTTAAGAAATTCAGTTGAACGACTCTGTTTAGATTTTTCAAAAATTTTCCGTCCTGTATCCTTAATAAATGAGTTATTTATTAATGAATTATTTAAAAGAAACTAGAATCAATGGTATTAAAGAATCCATTCCTTGATTTGTTTAAAATTCGATTGTTATAAAATCATGGCCAACTACTAAAAAGAAAATGCGAAAAAAATGGCATCAATTCCGAGATCAATTCAATGAAATGGGAATAAATCAGAAACTGTTAAAGATAGCTATAGGAACATGTAATATCAAAATATGCCAATTTCGATTCTCTATCTCATGCAATATTAAGAACATGGTCATTCCATTTAAAAAAACTGAGTTTATAGACTTTGAAGTTTCTTAAATTTGGATCTCCATAGGTGCGGTTGTACGCAACTTAACTTTTTTTTAAGTACAGTAAAAGAAAGCCCTATTAATTCTCTATGCACTGATAAAAATGGGTTGCCATGACTACAACCGTTTTCAAGTAATCAATTATCAAGGTACCATCTGCATCTGCCATTTTTTTCTTAAAGTCAAAATAACTTAAAAACCATAAATGGCAGATATCGACATATGGGTATCAAAAGAACTGAAATTTCACGTAGAATCCAAATCCAAATCCAAAAATAGGGGTTGCCATTTAAAATAACGGAATTACTATCTACTTCCGGTGTTTCCGGAAGTGTGGACATTTTGAAAATATTTTACATAGATTCGGCCTTCAGAGTAACTCCTAAGTACAAATTTTCAAAAACCTACCTATTTTACTTTCCCAGAAACTTTTAACTAAAGCTCCCAAAAAAACACCCTGTACACCATCTTTCGTATTTTTCGAAGTGAATGAACCAAACACCCTTTGAAAACGGCTTTTTAGCTTCCTAGCATGTGCTAGGTAGCTATTGCGATAGCCGTTTTTTGAACATTTCAAAATTTCATCAAATGTCGACGTTTTAGACCATTTTAAGCAACTTTTAAAGAATAAAATTTTTTTCCGTCGTCTGTATGTACGTACGTACGTTTGTTGGCAATTTTCTGAGAAAACGGCTCGACGGATTTTGTTGAAATTTTGTATATATGTTTTAGGCATACCGAACAGAAAAATAACGGGCCGGATTTTTGAAAAAAAAATTTTGGAGCGCCGTAACGGCATCGAACTTTTTTTTTCAAATAGCAACCTAAAATTTTTATTCTATTATTTGGAAGACCTTATTTTCCTGTGTACAACCTACAAAAAATTGGGCCGGGTTATATTATCAAAAAACGGAGAAAAAAATTGTCAAAGTCAAAAAATTGTGTTGCATATGTGCAAAACGCAACGATCTTGTTTCTGAAGCAATTTAAACGAAATTTCTATGGTAAGTCCCTTTAATAAAAGCAAACAAAATTCATGCGCAAAAATCGTGTTGCGCATGCGCAGAAATGCAATTTTTTTATTTATGGAACAATTAAAACGAAATTTGGATGGTAGGTCCTCCTAATAAAAGAAAACGAAATGCATGCGCAAAAAAATCGAGTTGCGCATGTGCAACATCCAACTTTCTTATTTATGGAGCAATTTTAACGAAAATTGGATGGTAGGTCCCTCTAATAAAAGCAAACAAAATGCATGCGCAAAAATCGTGTTGCGCATGCGCAGAAATGCAACTTTCTTATTTATGGAACAATTTTAACGAAATTTAGATGGTAGGTCCTTTTAATAAAAGCTAACAAAATGCATGCGCAAAAAATAGTGTTGCGCATGTGCAACATCCAACTTTCTTATTTAAGGAGCAATTTTAACGAAATTTGGATGGTAGGTCCCTCTAATAAAAGCAGTGCGCACATATGTTGGCAATTTTTGGTTTCAGCTAGGAAGCTATTCTGTCAAGAATTTGACACCTGGTTTTTGTAAAAATTGATAAAATACAATTTGGAATTTGTGAAGGGACAAAAAAATTGAGAAGGGTATCTTATCAACGGGATGAAAGTAATGAAATGCATCACAAGCTCCTTGCGAAAATTAACATCCAATTTTTATCTCTAAAAGGGCACGAGATATCAACAATTTTGGCAAAGTGCTGTATACATCTCTCACCTTTTCTCTCTTCTTACATGTTCTTTCAGAGTATGGTAATCTCTACATGAACAAAAAATTGGAAAATTCATTTCAATTTTCCAAATTTATTTCTACCCCTTTCGTTTTCGTTGATTTTCAGTGCCCTTTACGAGAAGAAACATGAAATAGAATTTTACTATTTTATTAGAGTTGTTTGATAAAACTTCAATTTGGTTTCATTTGGTTGGCTTAGTAAAATCAACTCAGTAGTAGCATTGTTTAAATATTAATCAATGGTAGTAGCAAGTCTTGTTTAAATTGTGAAAAGATAAAAAGTTACAACATTTTTGACTTATTACAACTTATTAAATTAGGTATGTAGTTAAAACATACTAGAACCTTACCTACTGCAATGAAATCAATTATTGTATATGTGAATCACGTCTTTGTATTGCTCTTTTCAATATTTTTTCGCACTTTAACAATTTAGAATGTGTAAATGTGCAGAGGAAATTTCCCATTCCCACTTTAGCGGATCAGTACCTACCGATAATCTGCAGATTAATCCGTCAATGTGCACATTAACGAATTTCTAACATTAGCGGTAACATATCCATGAATTTAGGGTTGCCAAGGAGTCTAAAGAATCATTAATCCAATAAGAATATTTGATCCCTCCTTTGCGTTGGAGAGGTGCTATGAAAGGTTTTCATTGAAAACTCCGCGAAATTTCTTTCTTTTTTTTCATTTTATTTCATCACAAATTACTCGATCGAAAACCAAGAAACTTGAAAGCTAATATTGTTTGATTAGAAAATAAGATAATCGAGACGTCGAGAAATTATGGGGCCTGCATTGATCCACTTCCAAAACTATAACATTAAACAAATTGTTTCTCAAACATGTGCACTCTTATTAAATATAAAGACCCGAAATTTACTCGCGTCCGAACGATATACATATTCACCCTCAATTTGCGAGGGGTTGTTTGTCTCCGTATGGGGTATGCAGTACACAAAGATATAATAACAATATATCGTTCGTGGGTAGGTTTTGAATTATAATTTATAGCGTGTTATGCGTACTGTAATTTTCCCATTTCCGCTACTCGTTTATGAGCGTTAAGTGTAGGTATACTCGATCGCTTTAATTTGCATGGAAACGTATAAACAAATTACCGCGAACACTTATTTAAGTAAATGATCCGTGTCAGTTATGAACGATTAACATTTTAGTTGGTATTTCGGGTTTGAAGCTGCGTTGAACACGATCCAAAACTAATATTTAAATGTGGACACCAAAGTATGCGTAAAAACGCAGGTAAAAGATGCAATGTTCCGAAACATTGATAAACAAATAATTAACCCACAGTAATAATTTGGTTAAGAGTTGCGTAAATACTCACTGTCTTTCTGTCCGTGACTCAGATCCAACTCGAGGCTTCCTTCTGAATCCGTATCTCTTGTAATTTGAACATGGGGATGGATGTAAGTTTGCGTTGTAGCCCAGGGTAGTGGGGGTGGTCTTCGTGGTACCGTATCACTAATTAAAGCTTCTATTGAAAAGGGTTTTGGTACCGGTTTTATTAACGAATCGGTACTAGAAACCTGCCTTAACATTGTTCTATTTGCGGACATATCCATGGCACACTTTGTCAATTTAATGTTGTACTAGCACATTATGATATTGTGCGATCCTTTTGCATTTTAGGGCGACGACAAAAATATCTTACGTGCATGTTCATTTTGTGCATTTTCTTCGGTCTGAAACAATAAGAGAATAATATATTAATATAAACATGTATATTTTTGGTTGTCTTTCACTATCATTCTATATACAGGGTGGTGACTTGCGTAACGCATCATAGGGAAAGGGATTTCAATGTAAAATTCATAACATGCGATTATTGGCTCCCCAAATTATTTTAGAGCGAAAATGTATTAAGGTTTTAAGTAGAAAAAAATTTTTTACGCCAATCAACCGTATTAGTTTTCAATTTTTTTCATATAAAGACGGAAAATTGGAAAAATAAAACCCGCTTCTTCAATAATCTGGGATGCCATGGAATTTTCTAAAACAAAATGATATCCAGTTATCCATTAGCAGCAATTCGAAATGGATTTTATGATCAACTTGATTACCGTCTTGCAGTTAATGGTAACTTATTCGCACATTTATTGTAAATTGTTATATTAGGAAACCGTTTTTAGTAATTTGGTCTTTCTTTATGTTGAATTCGCTATTCTAAATATAATACGTTTTGATAGAATTTGATTTGTTTTATAGCAGACATTCCATGGCATGACGGATATTGGCGTAGTTTTTGTATTATAAAATTCCATGGCATCACAGATTATTGGAAAAAATGGGGGTTTTATAATTTTGCGTCTTCATTATGCTAAAAATTGAAAACTAATACGGTCGATTGACGTAAAAAATTTTTTTCTACAAAAAACCTTAATACATTTTCGCTCTAAAATAATTTGGGGAGCCAATAATCGCATGTTATGAATTTTACATTGAAATCCCTATGATGCGTTACGCAAGTCACCACCCTGTATATATAAATCTATAACATTTCTGATACCCACTTCGTTTGCGATTTGTGAGATCATCCGTTTGGGGGATATCATCAGAAGGCGAATAAAAAGGTTTTTATTCAATGGTTGAACCCTTCATTTTTAAATAAAAACAAATTTTATTGTTAACTTTTCCCTAAAAAATTAGTTCTAAATTCACTTTTATGAGAAATACCTATTTATAGCCATGTAACCATGAGTACTTATCCCAAAAAATATTTAATTTACTGCCTGTAAATTTTCAAATGTATAGCAAAAAACAATTAAAAACAATAATTAAGAAATACCTACTACTAGATAATGCCTAATTGTTTAAACCTATTAAATAAAAAAAAACAACAGTGTTCAACGAGGTCCCAAGTCGTGAGATCTCGGTTCTTAAACCCTCGGACGGCAGGACTTTAAATCTACAACCTACAAATATTTTCAACGAAATTGCAATTGCTGCACAGGGTTGATGAATTAAACATGTTGTTAACTTTGTAAGGTTTGATTTATTAAAATTGACCATTAGTTTTAAAACACCCTGTAGAAGGGTGATCAAAATTTCAATCATTCTCATGTAGCATTATAAGTCAGTAGGTATTGCTGATTTTAAAAGACTTTTAAATTCAAGTCAACAATTTTGCAAAATCTTGAGTAACTTAAAACCTTCGATGCTGGGTATAGGGAAATGTGGCATCAAACGACGTATATTTTCATGTAGACTTGCAATAATGCAATAAAATATAAGGTGTTTCTTTTTAAAATAAGAAAGTTGCTATCCACATCTTGTAAAACCGGTAGTTAAACGATCATAATATTTTCTTTCGATAGATCATAAAAAACTGTGTTGGTATCAAATTTTCAGATTTAAATTATCTATTAATAGGAGTCTGAATACTTTTAGGTACCGATTTGCGTGAAACAGCCTGTACATTATTGCATATTTCGATTCCTTGGTCAATTTTAGTTGGACTTTATGTATTACATAATATACCTATACCTATACAAAGACACCTCGTTAACGGACGCCAGAAGCATTGCGGACGCCTTTGCATCCTTCTTCGAGTCAGCCTACACTATGGAGAGGAACGATGACCCGGAAGATGACGTGGAATCGGACCTGGTGCTATCCAAATTGCACTTGACTCAGTTACATGAATCCGAGATACTGGAAGCAATTGAAAAATTGAAACCGAGGTCGGCTATAGGCGAAGATGGAATCCCACCCTACATCGTGAAAGGATGTGCATCTTTACTGGTAACCCCCTTACAACATCTATTTAATTTAGCTTTGCAAACATGTACATTCCCTGAAGCTTGGAAATGCACCAGAATAACACCAATTCACAAAAGTGGAAGCCGAAAATTAGTTGAGAATTATCGCTCAATTGCAATTATACCAGCAATAGCGAAAATTTTCGAAAGAGTGATCTATACTAGACTTTATTCCCATCTCAGCAGTATAATTGCAGATCAACAGCACGGTTTCACGCGGAACAGATCAACGATTACAAATTTAATGCAGTTTACGCAATTCTCAGCAGGAGCCTTGGATGAGAGAGCCCAGGTGGACTGTGTTTATACAGATTTTGCGAAGGCATTTGATACAGTATCCCATCAAGTCTTGCTCCGTAAACTTGTTTTAAATTGCGTAAGTAATCCGACCGTCAAATTCTTGAAATCATATTTATCTCTCCGTAAAACAAGAGGGAAATTCAATGGTGTGAATTCAGCCGAATTTTATCCCTCATCAGGCGTTCCCCAGGGAACACTTCTTGGTCCTTTTCTGTTTCTCTTATACATAAATGATTTACCGCGAGTGATAAAAAAACTCGAAAGCACTACTATTTGCGGACGACCTAAAACTTTTTAATAAAGTCCAATCCCCAAGTGACTGTTTAAATATTCAAGAGGACATTAACTCAGTAATTAAGTGGTGTATCAAAAATAAACTAAAACTAAAT
>NW_022170249.1:5905910-5928786 GCF_008802855.1 Photinus pyralis
AGCCAACTTTCTTATGTGTGGTAAGTTCTTTGAAACTTTATTTTACTTATTTAACCCCTCTCTTTCTCTGGACGTGAACGTAC
The DNA here is from genome assembly GCF_008802855.1 of Photinus pyralis. Taxonomy (NCBI): domain Eukaryota; kingdom Metazoa; phylum Arthropoda; class Insecta; order Coleoptera; family Lampyridae; genus Photinus; species Photinus pyralis. The sequence continues at coordinate 5,905,994 of NW_022170249.1, forward strand.
TTCAATATGCAGATTCGACATTTTGTGTGCTTTCGATGACGATGCATCGTTTCAATACTTTGTGTTACGCGGCAATACCCACGAGTGGGTTTTGGAACATTTTTTAGGTATACTTCATAAAAAAAATTGAATGTTTGATAGATCGTCGCCAAATGTCATATTTTTTTAAATTTCAAATGGCACCCCGCTAACAAATTATACCTCTGGGTAGCCAAAGCTACAAATTTTCCACTGATATAAAGAAAACCACTCATTCCATAAGAACATTTTAGAGAAAAACCAAGGCCAAACGCCAATTTGTAAAAGAAAACGTTATTTTCCGAACCCAAGTGTGCCATGATGAAACAAAAGATGTTCAATTGTCACAATTAACATCAGTAAAGTGTCGGCAGTGTATGATGTTTTTTAATCAACGTTGCCAAAATGTCCCAAACTCAAGCAGGAATTTTTGATATAGTGTTTATTCTTAGAAACCGTTCCCGAAAGTTTGCTGGCGTCATTTGTTTTCCAGACACTGTACTGTTAATTGCGAGAATTGAACATCTTTTGTTTCATCATGGCATACTTGGGTTCGGAAAAAAACGTTTTTTTTTTTACAAATTGGCGTTTCGACTTGGTTTTTCTCTGAAATTTTCTTATGGAATGTCTGGTTTTGTGAAAAACAAAAGTATAATTTGTTTAGGGGGTTGCCATTTGAAATTTTAAAACAATATGACAGTTGGCGAAGGTCAATCAAAATAGTTTTTTGTGCAACCAGTTGGGAAAAGCATTATTTTTCGTAACGAACGAACCGAGTTAGCCGCCCCTCTCCGCAACCTCCCCAATCCACAAAATCCGCCACATTGTTTGGCATATGTCGCGACCCCGCTCAATGGCAACAAAGTGGTGGAGATGCACCCCTGTTAGTTGCTACCAGGGACACATCCCCACGACAGTTGACTAAATTCTGGGAGAGGCGGCTACGCCAGGCATATGCCAAAGTATCAAAATCCTCAGTAAGCAGTTGCACAAAAATCCACTAGATCTCATACCGAGATTGATCACTCCCCCTTAGTCAAAAATGGTGTAATGTGCCCAATTTTCAATGTTGAAACTGCTACCAAGCTTTGGCAACTTGTACCCCACTTACTTCAGGCACTTTTGAAGAAAAAATCAGCTTGTGTACTTACGATTTCAGACACTTGAAGGTATTTACAGTAAGGAATAATAATGTGAACATTCGAGGATTTATTGCTATTTATTGAAATACGACGTTTAACAGCTACGTACTGTTCGTTAATCCTGTCTCTTATAGGTAATAGGTAATAAAATTGCACAACATTCAAAAATAAAATATGTTACACGTGAACTATGTTCGTATAGTCTACAACCACGTCATTTATACGGAAGTAACTCTTATCACTTCATACAGCCACTTTGAGGTTCTTATACTTTATTGCTTCGTTTGCTGACATCTCCGTCGAAATCAGTCAAAATTGTGAACACACAGACCCGCGTCAATGCGGCGCATGCGATTGGTACGAGGCAACATCCAAACCCGCACGAAGAACGGCCTGACTGGCGAACACCCGTCCGGCCAAATCACCAAGAGCCCTTTCCAACTGCTGATGTTGGCTCCTAACCGCGAATCTATTTACATGCACCGGTATCGGAACCACTAATTTACTCTTGTTCGGTTGACCCGTTTTCGACTGATGCGGACCGGCTGCGAGGCCGGCCTTCACCCTTTTCCATTTCGCCCGTCGATTTTGAAACCATATTTTCACCTGCACCTCGCTCAAACGTAACGCCGAGGCGATTTGGCTACGCTCTGTTAAGGATAGGTACTTTTTCGCGTGGAATTCTCTTTCGAGCTCTAGAAGTTGTTCGCTCGTAAACGCTGTCCGTCGGCGGCGGGTTTTCGTTGAGCCGGCACCTCCTTCGCTCGTCGCGTCCGTGGGGTGGCTGTCATCAAGTTCTTCCTCGATGTCGGAATCTGAAAGGAAGGTTACGTGTTAGTCGCCGCAATCAAAATCGTATTTATCTTTGAGTTAGGAGTAGAAGCCGTTCCTCATCGTTTTGTTGTCGTTTTTTTACGGCATTTCTAGAAAACAAAATACGCTATTATATTCGTTATGACTGGCTGGCTGGCTGTCCGACTGAGATCTCAGCAATTACAATAGCTAGAGACTTCAAATTTTCGCTTAAAGGTTTCTGATATAGTATAGATGTGCAGGATCTAGTCTATTTTGAGTTAGATTACTCGTGAGATCGATAAAATGACAAATTTATTTACATATCTGCTTGTGTTCGTGGTTGATATGCAGATATAATAGACAGATTTATTAAGTTAAGCAGAAATATACCGGGTGATGTCTAACGCGACGCAGCATAGGTAATTTCTTTATAGTCAATTACTAGCTCCCCAAAAATACTGCATCTGTTCATACTATTACTTATCATAAGACTGTTCCTCGGCCATATTTCGAGAACCGTTCGTCATATGACTTAGGGATAAAAAAAATTATTGGGTAAATCGGTCAGGAAGAATCGCTGGAAAATATTTTCAAATTCTAAAAATGACCAACAGAGGGCGTAACTGCCATCTTAAATTTTAAAATTGCATTTTCTTTAAATTTCGCATAATAAACTAAACAATTTTTTTTCATATTTTTAAAGAGAACCAGTTTATCTATCATTTTCGTAAACCAAAAACTCACTTATTTCAAAAACAAAGATGGTGTGGGGCGTTCAATTGTTTTTGCAATACCCTGCTTTAACTTCTTAACCGTTTGACCGATTGTAAAAAATTTGGTATGGTTGAAAAGAGCAATCCTTGGGCAACAAGAATCAACAAATATAGTTAATTTAGTGGAATCCTTCTCCGCCAGGGGGCTAGTTTTGACACTATGATCCAAAATCCTAAAAAATCAAATGGAATGATACGACTTTTTCTTTATGAAAAAGTAGCCAAATAACACCCAAAGACGCCAGTGAAAACCGTTTTTCAAAATCTCGTTCCTAACTTCAAATATTGGGAAAATGAGATTAATTAATTAATCAATAAATCTGCGTAAATTGTATCTTATTTGACGTATTTCCGGTATTTGTCGATGGCGCGAAAGAAAAGCACCCTACACTTTTAGGTAGGCCTTGGAAAATTAAACAAATGAAACACGATGCATTTTGAAATAATAACAGCCGTAATTTGGAAATTATTCTGCTGTGTTTACATTCAGAAAGTGCAGTTTTTTTAATTTGTAACCTTTTCTAAAATGCCGATTTCTAAACAAGAAGTATTTCATATGCTGGCGATATATTTTGAGTATTTTCAAAAGGCGACCATCGCTGCCCACATCTTCTATTTGCGTTATCCGAATCGACCACGAACCATCGTCGCCAACATATTAAATTCTTCTTGGTTAGAAATCAGCATTTTAGAAAAGATTACAAATTCAAAAAACTGCACTTTCTGAATGTAAACACAGCAAAATAATTTACAAATTACGGCTGTTATTATTTCAAAATGCATCGTGTTTCATTTGTTTAATTTTCCAAGGCCTACATAAAAGTGTAGGGTCCTTTTCCAAACAATCTTTCGCGCCATCGACAAATACCGGAAATACGTCAAATAAGATACAATTTAAGCAGACATTATAAATCCATCTTCCTAAACATATTACTTGTTTACCCCTGACAGCCTTCAGGACTTCTGTTAAAGCATACCTGATGGATAATAGTTTCTATTCAGTCACTGAATTTTCCAGTCACGTTAAAATTAATTTAATTTCCTAATATATTTGTTTACGTTTGTCTTAGAATGTGTTGTTGTGCGTGTTATTTTATTACCTAATTATTATCTGGACGAGTGTAAGTGCAATTTATGCATGTTGACACAATAAAGTATTATTATTATTATTAAAGAAAAAGTCATAGGTATCATTTCATTTGATTTTTTTAGAATTTTGGATCATGGGATCTAAATTAACTATATTTTTCTTCTTGTTGCCTAAGGAATGCTCTTTTCAACGATACCAAATTTGTTACAATCGGTCAAACGGTTAAGAAGTTAAAGCAGGTTATTGCAAAAACAATTGAACGCCCTCTTTGTTTTTGAAATAACTGAGTTTTTGTTTTTACGAAAATTATAGATAAACTGGTTCTCTCGCGGCGCGTGCTTTCCGTACATTCATTCGAAAACTGGAACGAAATTGTATGCATTTTGGAAATTTTGTACCCCTAATGCACTACAAACCGTTGAAGCACAAGTGATACAAAGCTCTACAAGAGAATATTTAAGAAAATGAATTGAATGGCAAATGCAAGATTTTCAAAATAAATTCAATGCAAAATATAAAAAACTTCGTTGAAACATTTTTGGTATAGAATTGTTGCTAGAACAGATATCGTATTACCTCTCTTAATTTCCAGACTTATACGTTGTTTAAGAAATTCAGTTGAACGACTCTGTTTAGATTTTTCAAAAATTTTCCGTCCTGTATCCTTAATAAATGAGTTATTTATTAATGAATTATTTAAAAGAAACTAGAATCAATGGTATTAAAGAATCCATTCCTTGATTTGTTTAAAATTCGATTGTTATAAAATCATGGCCAACTACTAAAAAGAAAATGCGAAAAAAATGCCATCAATTCCGAGATCAATTCAATGAAATGGGAATAAATCAGAAACTGTTAAAGATAGCTATAGGAACATGTAATATCAAAATATGCCAATTTCGATTCTCTATCTCATGCAATATTAAGAACAGGGTCATTCCATTTAAAAAAACTGAGTTTATAGACTTTGAAGTTTCTTAAATTTGGATCTCCATAGGTGCGGTTGTACGCAACTTAACTTTTTTTTAAGTACAGTAAAAGAAAGCCCTATTAATTCTCTATGCACTGATAAAAATGGGTTGCCATGACTACAACCGTTTTCAAGTAATCAATTATCAAGGTACCATCTGCATCTGCCATTTTTTTCTTAAAGTCAAAATAACTTAAAAACCATAAATGGCAGATATCGACATATGGGTATCAAAAGAACTGAAATTTCACGTAGAATCCAAATCCAAATCCAAAAATAGGGGTTGCCATTTAAAATAACGGAATTACTATCTACTTCCGGTGTTTCCGGAAGTGTGGACATTTTGAAAATATTTTACATAGATTCGGCCTTCAGAGTAACTCCTAAGTACAAATTTTCAAAAACCTACCTATTTTACTTTCCCAGAAACTTTTAACTAAAGCTCCCAAAAAAACACCCTGTACACCATCTTTCGTATTTTTCGAAGTGAATGAACCAAACACCCTTTGAAAACGGCTTTTTAGCTTCCTAGCATGTGCTAGGTAGCTATTGCGATAGCCGTTTTTTGAACATTTCAAAATTTCATCAAATGTCGACGTTTTAGACCATTTTAAGCAACTTTTAAAGAATAAAATTTTTTTCCGTCTGTACGTACGTACGTACGTACGTTTGTTGGCAATTTTCTGAGAAAACGGCTCGACGGATTTTGTTGAAATTTTGTATATATGTTTTAGGCATACCGAACAGAAAAATAACGGGCCGGATTTTTGAAAAAAAATTTTGGAGCGCCGTAACGGCATCGAACTTTTTTTTTCAAATAGCAACCTAAAATTTTTATTCTATTATTTGGAAGACCTTATTTTCCTGTGTACAACCTACAAAAAATTGGGCCGGGTTATATTATCAAAAAACGGAGAAAAAATTGTCAAAGTCAAAAAATTGTGTTGCATATGTGCAAAACGCAACGATCTTGTTTCTGAAGCAATTTAAACGAAATTTCTATGGTAAGTCCCTTTAATAAAAGCAAACAAAATTCATGCGCAAAAATCGTGTTGCGCATGCGCAGAAATGCAATTTTCTTATTTATGGAACAATTAAAACGAAATTTGGATGGTAGGTCCTCCTAATAAAAGAAAACAAAATGCATGCGCAAAAAAATCGAGTTGCGCATGTGCAACATCCAACTTTCTTATTTATGGAGCAATTTTAACGAAAATTGGATGGTAGGTCCCTCTAATAAAAGCAAACAAAATGCATGCGCAAAAATCGTGTTGCGCATGCGCAGAAATGCAACTTTCTTATTTATGGAACAATTTTAACGAAATTTAGATGGTAGGTCCTTTTAATAAAAGCTAACAAAATGCATGCGCAAAAAATAGTGTTGCGCATGTGCAACATCCAACTTTCTTATTTAAGGAGCAATTTTAACGAAATTTGGATGGTAGGTCCCTCTAATAAAAGCAGTGCGCACATATGTTGGCAATTTTTGGTTTCAGCTAGGAAGCTATTCTGTCAAGAATTTGACACCTGGTTTTTGTAAAAATTGATAAAATACAATTTGGAATTTGTGAAGGGACAAAAAAATTGAGAAGGGTATCTTATCAACGGGATGAAAGTAATGAAATGCATCACAAGCTCCTTGCGAAAATTAACATCCAATTTTTATCTCTAAAAGGGCACGAGATATCAACAATTTTGGCAAAGTGCTGTATACATCTCTCACCTTTTCTCTCTTCTTACATGTTCTTTCAGAGTATGGTAATCTCTACATGAACAAAAAATTGGAAAATTCATTTCAATTTTCCAAATTTATTTCTACCCCTTTCGTTTTCGTTGATTTTCAGTGCCCTTTACGAGAAGAAACATGAAATAGAATTTTACTATTTTATTAGAGTTGTTTGATAAAACTTCAATTTGGTTTCATTTGGTTGGCTTAGTAAAATCAACTCAGTAGTAGCATTGTTTAAATATTAATCAATGGTAGTAGCAAGTCTTGTTTAAATTGTGAAAAGATAAAAAGTTACAACATTTTTGACTTATTACAACTTATTAAATTAGGTATGTAGTTAAAACATACTAGAACCTTACCTACTGCAATGAAATCAATTATTGTATATGTGAATCACGTCTTTGTATTGCTCTTTTCAATATTTTTTCGCACTTTAACAATTTAGAATGTGTAAATGTGCAGAGGAAATTTCCCATTCCCACTTTAGCGGATCAGTACCTACCGATAATCTGCAGATTAATCCGTCAATGTGCACATTAACGAATTTCTAACATTAGCGGTAACATATCCATGAATTTAGGGTTGCCAAGGAGTCTAAAGAATCATTAATCCAATAAGAATATTTGATCCCTCCTTTGCGTTGGAGAGGTGCTATGAAAGGTTTTCATTGAAAACTCCGCGAAATTTCTTTCTTTTTTTTCATTTTATTTCATCACAAATTACTCGATCGAAAACCAAGAAACTTGAAAGCTAATATTGTTTGATTAGAAAATAAGATAATCGAGACGTCGAGAAATTATGGGGCCTGCATTGATCCACTTCCAAAACTATAACATTAAACAAATTGTTTCTCAAACATGTGCACTCTTATTAAATATAAAGACCCGAAATTTACTCGCGTCCGAACGATATACATATTCACCCTCAATTTGCGAGGGGTTGTTTGTCTCCGTATGGGGTATGCAGTACACAAAGATATAATAACAATATATCGTTCGTGGGTAGGTTTTGAATTATAATTTATAGCGTGTTATGCGTACTGTAATTTTCCCATTTCCGCTACTCGTTTATGAGCGTTAAGTGTAGGTATACTCGATCGCTTTAATTTGCATGGAAACGTATAAACAAATTACCGCGAACACTTATTTAAGTAAATGATCCGTGTCAGTTATGAACGATTAACATTTTAGTTGGTATTTCGGGTTTGAAGCTGCGTTGAACACGATCCAAAACTAATATTTAAATGTGGACACCAAAGTATGCGTAAAAACGCAGGTAAAAGATGCAATGTTCCGAAACATTGATAAACAAATAATTAACCCACAGTAATAATTTGGTTAAGAGTTGCGTAAATACTCACTGTCTTTCTGTCCGTGACTCAGATCCAACTCGAGGCTTCCTTCTGAATCCGTATCTCTTGTAATTTGAACATGGGGATGGATGTAAGTTTGCGTTGTAGCCCAGGGTAGTGGGGGTGGTCTTCGTGGTACCGTATCACTAATTAAAGCTTCTATTGAAAAGGGTTTTGGTACCGGTTTTATTAACGAATCGGTACTAGAAACCTGCCTTAACATTGTTCTATTTGCGGACATATCCATGGCACACTTTGTCAATTTAATGTTGTACTAGCACATTATGATATTGTGCGATCCTTTTGCATTTTAGGGCGACGACAAAAATATCTTACGTGCATGTTCATTTTGTGCATTTTCTTCGGTCTGAAACAATAAGAGAATAATATATTAATATAAACATGTATATTTTTGGTTGTCTTTCACTATCATTCTATATACAGGGTGGTGACTTGCGTAACGCATCATAGGGAAAGGGATTTCAATGTAAAATTCATAACATGCGATTATTGGCTCCCCAAATTATTTTAGAGCGAAAATGTATTAAGGTTTTAAGTAGAAAAAAATTTTTTACGCCAATCAACCGTATTAGTTTTCAATTTTTTTCATATAAAGACGGAAAATTGGAAAAATAAAACCCGCTTCTTCAATAATCTGGGATGCCATGGAATTTTCTAAAACAAAATGATATCCAGTTATCCATTAGCAGCAATTCGAAATGGATTTTATGATCAACTTGATTACCGTCTTGCAGTTAATGGTAACTTATTCGCACATTTATTGTAAATTGTTATATTAGGAAACCGTTTTTAGTAATTTGGTCTTTCTTTATGTTGAATTCGCTATTCTAAATATAATACGTTTTGATAGAATTTGATTTGTTTTATAGCAGACATTCCATGGCATGACGGATATTGGCGTAGTTTTTGTATTATAAAATTCCATGGCATCACAGATTATTGGAAAAAATGGGGGTTTTATAATTTTGCGTCTTCATTATGCTAAAAATTGAAAACTAATACGGTCGATTGACGTAAAAAATTTTTTTCTACAAAAAACCTTAATACATTTTCGCTCTAAAATAATTTGGGGAGCCAATAATCGCATGTTATGAATTTTACATTGAAATCCCTATGATGCGTTACGCAAGTCACCACCCTGTATATATAAATCTATAACATTTCTGATGCCCACTTCGTTTGCGATTTGTGAGATCATCCGTTTGGGGGATATCATCAGAAGGCGAATAAAAAGGTTTTTATTCAATGGTTGAACCCTTCATTTTTAAATAAAAACAAATTTTATTGTTAACTTTTCCCTAAAAAATTAGTTCTAAATTCACTTTTATGAGAAATACCTATTTATAGCCATGTAACCATGAGTACTTATCCCAAAAAATATTTAATTTACTGCCTGTAAATTTTCAAATGTATAGCAAAAAACAATTAAAAACAATAATTAAGAAATACCTACTACTAGATAATGCCTAATTGTTTAAACCTATTAAATAAAAAAAAACAACAGTGTTCAACGAGGTCCCAAGTCGTGAGATCTCGGTTCTTAAACCCTCGGACGGCAGGACTTTAAATCTACAACCTACAAATATTTTCAACGAAATTGCAATTGCTGCACAGGGTTGATGAATTAAACATGTTGTTAACTTTGTAAGGTTTGATTTATTAAAATTGACCATTAGTTTTAAAACACCCTGTAGAAGGGTGATCAAAATTTCAATCATTCTCATGTAGCATTATAAGTCAGTAGGTATTGCTGATTTTAAAAGACTTTTAAATTCAAGTCAACAATTTTGCAAAATCTTGAGTAACTTAAAACCTTCGATGCTGGGTATAGGGAAATGTGGCATCAAACGACGTATATTTTCATGTAGACTTGCAATAATGCAATAAAATATAAGGTGTTTCTTTTTAAAATAAGAAAGTTGCTATCCACATCTTGTAAAACCGGTAGTTAAACGATCATAATATTTTCTTTCGATAGATCATAAAAAACTGTGTTGGTATCAAATTTTCAGATTTAAATTATCTATTAATAGGAGTCTGAATACTTTTAGGTACCGATTTGCGTGAAACAGCCTGTACATTATTGCATATTTCGATTCCTTGGTCAATTTTAGTTGGACTTTATGTATTACATAATATACCTAAAACCAGTAAAAATCTGATATCGCAGTTAGCATAAAACTTAGAAGGCCGTGACTCGGCAATGTTACAAATCATGAAATGTACTAAAATACGCCGAACCGTCAAAGTTAAACTTTTTTTGTGCCAAAAGAAATCGCTCAGTCAATTTTCAAAATTTCAAGCAAAGGTAACTTGATTTTTTTTAAATAGAACTACCAAGTTTTTTTTATTGCAACAAATTTATTTACCTCAAACAAAACAAAACCTTCATTTTAAAACGAGCTTTAAAAAGATAAAATAGTCAACTATGCATTTGAACCAATCGGTGAGCTTAAATAAAGCAATCTGAATAGTAAGCCATGAAAAGCCATATTGGAAAATAATTAAACAAAATAAAATAAAATCTGTCAGTTTGGTTGATTGACATTGACAATATACTAACGATTATTTTACTCGCGTCATAATTTAACTAATACCTACCTATACAAGTATATACAACAGTATCTATGTTATTGAAATCTGTATAGTGTATATATCATTGGAAGTTTTTGAAAATCCTCGAACCATATATAAAAAAAACAATATTTTATTAATATACAGGGTACCCATTATGTATGGAATATAGATATATCTCGGAAAATATCGAATGTATACTTACAACATTTTTATATATAAAAGTTGTTTCACATTTGATTTCCCATAATAAGACATCATTCAGATGTTTTTATTTCAAAGAAAACAAATGAGTAACGAAAAACAATTGAATTTTTTTAAATGGCAGTGCGCCTTTTCATTAGGCTCATTTGATAGAGATTTTTTTTTTATTTTGGATGATGTAAATTTCATTTTGCCTTCAAGGTTTAATAAGAAACGTACACGTTCATTGCTTTTATTTTGATGTAGGATATCTGGATTAATGCTATATTGATGTAATTATATTATACATTTTTTTAGAAAATTCTTCTTGTATTAGGGTACTAAGATGTTACATAATCGAAAAGAGAAAAAAAATCTATAAAATGAGCCTAATGAAAAGGCGCACTGCCATTTAAAAAAATTCAATTGTTTTTCGTTATTCATTTGTTTTCTCTGAAATAAAAACAACTGAATGCTGCCTTATTGTAGGGAAGACCTTCATATAGAAAAATTTTGTATACATTGGATACTTACCGAGAGATATATACTATATTCTATACATAATGGACACTCTGTATTTTTAACACGTTCTGTCTACCTATGTTTGTACTGAAAAATACATAGAGACATTTCAATTTCGAAATTTCATAATTTCTATACTATGATACATTTTTTGGTCCATTCCATATAACTTTCTAGACAAAATTCCCTGTTACAGGGTGCATGTTTCGTCACCCAACAATTAAGGTACCTACCTGCCTAAGTATAGGAATAATACTTTCAGCATTTTCCCCCAGCCACATGCATTTATTTAAAAAAATTGGACTGGAAAGTCTGCTCAAATAGGATCTGTCCCTTGGTCGGTAGCCTTAATCCTTTTAGTCGTTAAAAAACTGTACCCTTATTATAAACTCTCCTCGAAACTCTCGAATTACAGACAACACACTTTTAACGTGTAGGTATATCGCATGCTTTTCGCATTTTGTACTATTTAGGTAGAGACAATTAAAGTTGATTGTGGAAATGGACGTAAATTTCCTAATCTCTTATTTATATATATTATTTATAAAACTACAGTACAACCTCGTTAATCCGAATAGATTCGGACCACCGATTTTCGGATTATCGCGAAACTAGTGAAAATAATAAATTTGGACACAAGCATTAAGAAATAAACTTTATTCTTTTCAACGTCTTCAGGGGTATCATCGTTGTTACGAGGAACGAAATTATTTCGGACTATCGCGATTTCGGATTAGCGTGTATTCGGATTATCGAGGTTGTACTGTACCGGCTACCCAACTCGCTATATAAAACAGTACTTGTACAAATTCTAGCATTGAATACGAGGAATAGGAAAGAACCTTACGTTCAATACAAAAGTATTAAAGTAAAAGTTAGTAGGTTCTTAAAGCGAAATTGCCAATATTTGTAACAAAAAAAAATAAACTCACCATTAGGCAAAGATTGAAATAACCGTTAATTACCATTAAACGTCACAGTCAACAATAAATAACGTATACTTTCCGTCGCACATATAACAAGCACTCGTACTTTATTAACTATTTTTCCGCTCGTTTGCTTACATCGCTCCAAACCGATCACCCGCACGACACGTTAACTTAACAGATCGACAAGGATATATGCACACAAATCGGTATAAGTATTCGAAATCCGTCGAAGTTCGGAGTCCTTTAAAGTGATACACCGCTGAATTCGATGTAACTGATATAGAAGGGAAAGAGAAAATGGAGGCGTGATTTTGGAGGGAAAATAAACGCCCCTCGTTCATAGTTGGTTCTAGACCTTCCAATCGTACACTAACAATCTGAACTTAAATCGTTCCTGTTACTAATATTAATTAGGGTGTGATGGGATGGGGAGCTAACAAATTAATTCATTCACAAAAGTAAGCAGGCGTACAAGGTTCATTACGTTGTTTTGTTTGTGTTCTTTTCTGCAAGCACAAACTTGGTCTTCCTCAAATAAAGCTCTTACATTAATTTATTTTTTATATTGTCAATTACCTACCTAAGTGTAGGATTTTTTCACGTTTGGCTACAATTTTTATTTTCAGGCTGTCAATTGCACTACTCTTTTGCATCATAAAAGATTTGCAAATATCACATTGATTTATATACGTATGGTTCCCACGAGCTTCCCAACATCTTCACTAGAAAGGCCTGCGAATATGATTAGAAAAATGGAACACTTGATGTACGTATAAAAAAATCACCTTAGGTCGCTTTCTGTAAATGCAGAAGATTTCACAGACGCGTGTAATTTAGAGGGTATGATGCCAAATCTGTTCCATTTGTTACTCGCAGCATTGTTTTAAAGTTTTGAATGAATGCACCAAAGGATAGAAGATTTAAGTAGGCATCTTTGATATTCCCTTCAAATATAGCAGCATTATCGACACATTTAAGACTTTGTTCCTAAGATTCTTCTTATTTATTTATCACCAACAACTTTTCATACTCTTTATAATAGGATCTACTGGATTTGGATTTTGCACCTACCAACTTTTCTTCTGCTTTTGCAACAAGCCATTGAATGGACGGTGTATTTATTATCTTTTTCAACCGGAGTCATTTTATATTTACAAAGACGGTCATTTTTATAAGCAAACGTCAAGTGACATTTCCATGGCAATCATGGAATTACGAAGAAACAGCCCACTCAATTATATTTTATTTTATTTCTCTTATTAAAGAGTGATAAAAAAAGTTCATCATTTTGAACTTTCTATCCGTTCGTCTGCCTGTGTATAAGGTTGACAATGGTCAAGGGTTACGAACTGATTAAATTTTGGTCATTTGCACTTTCTGTCCGTCTGTCTGCGTACATGGTAACTCCGTTCGCTTGTGTACTTGATAATATTACGATACATACATATTTCAAAACGAATCACCGATTATAATTTGTAAGTTTGATAAAAATATCAAAAATTGTAAAAACACGTCGTTTAGATACATATGGGGAAGTTTAATGGAAGGTTTACCTTACTTTTAGCACAGATTACCCTATACTAGGTAATCTGTGCCTTTAGCATCCATCGTCGCATCCCAGCTACCTACACTTTAGCTTATCATTTACGTGTTGTTTGATACATGTCTCGTTTCGATACAAAAAAATAAAAATTGCCATGTTTTGTTTCGTTTCAGAGAAATCATCAGCGACTTTATTTTTTATATGACCCGTAAAAAAAGTAGATACTGTATTGAGTAGTATTTTTTTATCACGAATACAACCATATATGGCGCACACAAAAAAACAAAAGTTGGAAACTGTTGGTTTCAACAGGATGGTGCACCTTCGCACAGTCCTCTGCTAGAATACCTATCGGACGGATTGTTCATTTGCAGAAAATTATTCGGATAGACATTTTTGCATGATTGGGGGATTGTGCGAGGGTGCACCATCCTGTTGAAACCAACTTTTTTTCCTTGTGTGCGCCGCACATCGTATTCGTAATAAATAGAGACCGGATTTCATGCTTTTATGTATTACCTCAATATTGTATGCAGCTCAAATAAATCAATAATTTATACGAACTAACAAAAATGAATCACATTGGCGCAAAGAAAATAGTGCATATTTTGCATTTTTGGGGTTTTTGTGCATATTTAAGAAAGATTAGCATTTTATTAACTTTTTAAACCATTTTTATTACAAAACAAGTTTCCAGTGGTAATAATTGCAACAATTATATCTTTATTTATAAATTATTAAGATAAACCAATAATAAATCAAATAAAATAAAAATTATAAAATAGAAACAGAACAAAAGAAGAAATTAGAAAAAAATAAAAAGAAAAAAAAACAAAAAGAAAAAGAAAAGAATAAAAAAAATAAATGTAATACAAACAAAAATATGGCGCCCAAGTTTGTTAAATTATAAAACGTCGGCGGTGTTCAATCAGCATTAATTTATAATGCAAGCACATTTTCAAGTTCAACAAATGAGATGAGGAATATTGGCTGGAGAAAATGTTGAATTAAAGAAATTTCCAATGATTTTTTGTGCATTATTTAATTTTTCATGCACATCTTCATGCTTTTTTGCCATATTTTTTGTGTATATATATACAATTTGTACTTTTTTTGCGGGCCATATATAAAATATAAAGTTGCTGATGATTTTTTCGACACGAAACGTTGTATTGAAAACCTCTCAATGGTGTTTGTACAGTTCAAAAAGCGGCAATGAGAAAGTGTTTTTTTATTTTGTTGCATCTGTTCAAATAACATTGGGAAAAAAAACGAAATCGGCAAATTTCGGTTTTTCTGGTATATCTTCGAAAGTATTTGGAATTTTCCGGTTTTCTTTAAAGCATGATAATAACTACTTAATTGCGCAAGTTTTCCTTAATTTAACCATCGTCGTATATCTTCTAGGGTTTCAGCTAAATCTAATGACTGAGTGCGAGGGACACTGCCTAGTTGCAGAGGCCAACTTACTGTCTGTCTGATGGAAAATATCCATTTCATTTTGAACCAGCTTATATTTTCTACTTACGGGTCATTTAATAAACATTAAAACAAGAAATTTTGTCTCTTGAACATTAATTTAGCAAATTGTACATTATAATGACACGCTTTAGCTTTAAGTAGCCATTAGTATACATTAGAATTATTTATAACTAAAGGCGTTGCCAAGTTTTCATCATGTCGTTGCTAATTATAATTAGTTTTTTGTCTCATTCACTCCCATCGAGTGATTGATATAGACATAATTACGTGCGCTAAGCTTCCGTTTTCTAATTATGCAAAACGTTCGATTTTATTTGCCCAAAAAAAGAGTGGCGCGCACACGCTCCTCTATCTATTACTGTAAAAAGGGGTGCTCAAATTGAATAACAATAATAACGATTATGGCGCTACTGATGTATCCGCGTCAGGATCAAAGATGCCTTCTATAATGTAATAACTGCCGGTCTGTTGGCGACATTAGCACGTGCATTGTTGAACTGTCATTCTGTCAGGCCATTGTTACGCTGTCAATCATAATAGTGTACGCTCTCTAGAGACCGATTATGCGGCTACAAAAGCCGGCCAAAAAACGAACAGCCATATACTAATCTGCGATTAGCATATTACATGCAAAAATACAAACCTTCCGCATTTCCAATTGTGCCCTTTCTCAAGTCATTAGGCGACTTTTAAATTTACCCTCGCCGAATGCGTGATTTTTTTACGATCGAAGGGAGCGCGGATGATATTTTTGGAAGCGCTATTCATAAATTATATCATTTGTAGCGAGGTTGTAAAGAATGTAGACTTATAAATCAGAATGGTTAGCATCGGATATGAGACAAGATTGTAGCACATGTGAGAAGAGCGTTGGTATTGTCACGGATGAGGAAATATTCGCTTTGAGCGGCTGCCTCTGTCAACTCACGCGAAAAACTGACAAATTTTTATGTCCCCATAAAAATAAAGAGTGTTAAACCATTACAATTTTTTCTTCGTGCGTTCAAGACTTGTTTCTTAAATTAAATTTTAAGGAAAAAAGTTAATGAGGGACTCATTTGCTTTAACATATGACATTTCTCTATTTTAATAGAACAGTTATATTTATTAAGAAGTAGACATAGGGATTTCACGTGCATTGTTCTTCCCTATGTCTACTTTTAAATGACAAAATCTCATCTAAAGGGCGCCAAATTGCAACCAAAATAGAACAGAATAGAAATACACCTTATGGGTAATCAAATCGAACCCATTTACATATGGGTATTTTTTACTTAATCAAACGAACAACTATTTTATTAGAAAATCTAATTTCAATGAGTACATAAATGACCAAATCTATGTAATACAAACGGCTTCAATTGACCCAGAGGGTGGTATTTTTAAGAAAAACAAATCTCAAATTTTCTTTAGAATTGTTACCATAAATTAAATGTAGTTTAGAACATTTTTCTTAATTTTACTCATATCAAAATGTCCTTTGGCAGCTGATGATTTTCTTACAAAACGGTAGTTCAAATGAGTTTACGTTAGCAAGCAAGCAGGTCCTGGATTCGAATCCCAGATTAGGCAAAACGTAGCTTGCGACGATGCAAAAGAGAAAAGATCCCCCCTAAAAACGGCTTTACCTTTTATAAATTCGGCTTTTACGTGGAGAGAACGTAGGAAAGTACAAATCGGTCGGCGAGTCGTTGCGAAAATTAAAACTTCTTTAATTAATTACGCGCCCGAGCATCAACGGAAAAATATGAGACTGAGCTCATAATTCTTCTTAATTAATCGCGTTTAATTTGTCAATAAGAATCGAATGATGTTTACTGCAACACATTTATTTAGCTACTGTTATTTCCATTCACTTAATTTGCCCTATCCAAATTTCCAGAATCGGCTCCAATGCTCGATTTAAATGCCCCATAGAAAATAAAACCAGCTAATAATGGCTTATCATGTCTGCAATTCTAAAATATTAATTTGTCCTCTTCTTCTCTGGCAAAAGAGCTTTTAACAGTCAGTTTAAATATCCCTAGCGGAACCGTTGCAAAACTAATAAATTCACTACTTAAGTTAGTGCGTTATTGGCGGTAAGACAAACAATTAAACGAAATGAAAACACACAAAGCTCCAAAATTTGGACGTTTTTTTCAGTTTTTCACTCGTATCCTAAAAATATTTTTTGTATCACAGTGAAATGAATTTCTAGACCCAATATTGACCAAAATACAGCTGATGAAAAAGGTCCAAAAATATTGGGGTTTTTAGCCATCCCCCGAGTTAGCACACTGTCCCCGAGGTAGAGTATACATCCTGGTCTACCCCCAAATAATCTGTAAACATTCCATTAGCTTTGAAATACATATATGTAATGTAGTTCTCCATTATTTTGGGTTCGTTGTAAATTCTTAGGATATAAAAGGAACCACAAATGTTTATTAGATTTCTAAAAGGCGATCGATTTCGGGTTTTTTCTATCTACCCATCATCAGGCCATGCTAAAATATCACATGTGTGATCACATCATGTGATATTTTAGCATGGCCTGATGATGGGTAGATAGAAAAAACCCGAAATCGATCGCCTTTTAGAAATCTAATAAACATTTGTGGTTCCTTTTATATCCTAAGAACTTTGAAATACACTTTCCAGCTACCATCAATTTTTCATTATATCAACTGGACTAATTAAAATAAGACTCAAACTGAGATTTACATTGCAACACGGGAATATAGACGATACAAGCAGTGGCGGTCCCAGGATTTGGTAAAGGAAGGGGCCCAAACCCAAACTTTGTCCCAACACGGAAAAAAATAAAAGAAATCTTGCATAATGGAAATGAGATCGACACAAAATTGATGAAAAATTGGACAATGCCCCCCCCCCCTGGGACCGCCACTGGATACAAGCAGTGGAACACAATAATACTTAACAAACAAACGCGACTTTTTTAAAGGATCCGGAATGACGCAACGGTTGAGTACGTGACTACCGTTTTCTGGCCGGGGAAATCACAGGGGACGACCTTGCACCACAAACAAGGGGGGGGAGGGTCAATGGTGCGCCATTCTTTCTATAATAGTGCTCGGACTTTAAGGGGTTTTGTTAAAGTAAAACCACACTTCTGGTACATAAACGCAAGCAAAGTAGTTGGTGTCAAAAATATGGATCAGATGCTATGTGTCGTGAAACTAGCGCCCCCCTTCACCCCATCTCCAATAATGTTCTCCTAAATGACGGGATTGCGTGTTTTATGATTAAAATGCCATTTCTCACTGACCATCAGATAAATCGAGTAGGTTTCCGGTCCGTGTGGCGCAGTTCAGTTGAAGCTGGACTGTGGTACTAAGGGTCCTTGGTTCGAATCCGGGTTCGGGCATGGATATTTTTTGTAAATGTTGGCCCACTCAAAAATAAAGGCAAAAATAAATAAATAAGTATTCTATTTCTTTTTTATAGTCGAATTATAAATTATATTGTCCTTGTCGGGGGAGTAGCGCCCTTATAAATGTTACATCTTCAATGATGTGGCTTGGGGTATTTTGGTTGCTGATTGCTATCTATTCCAGATTTCCAGACTATTTCTGATGATTCCAACTCAATTATAATCAAGTTTCGAGTAAATTACAAGGCGCTTTTCATATAACTGTATCCTGAATGGTGTTAGACTTGCCTCAACAATTGCTGCGATTTTCGAAAATTGCTCTTCCTTTCACGGCGCTACCTTGTATATCTGACAATGAGCTGTTACCATTATATTTCATTAACATAGGTATACCTACGCCTTTTTCAATTAAAAGTGCTAACAATAGAATGTGATGATAATTGCTAATTAGGTACTAAAATTTCTTTGAAGTTAAGAAAATTGATTGCCTCGTTAACAGTCTAGTGACAAATTGTTTAAGCAAAGCGAAATGGTGTTTGGCTGTATTCCAACAGAATTTGGTCATTAATTAATTAAGCATTGAAAGAAATTCTTTCCAGTTTGCAACTTTTAATTATTCTTTTTTTAATTTAAACGGAAATTGAATGAGACATCGCTAACGACATGTCAAGTTTTGCAATATACGACATTGAAATGCGTTCGTTTTGGCAAACAAGTCGAATAATCAAGTAGGTATAAGAAATGAAGTAGTTATTTGTACCGGGTGACCCAATAAGACTGTTTCTCTGCCATATCTCGGGAACCGTTCGTCGTATGACTTAGGGGTAAACAAAATTATTGGGTAAATTGGTCATGAAGAATCGCTGGAAGATATTTTCAAGTTCTAAAAATGACCAGCAGAGGGGGCGTAACTGCCATCTTAAATTTTAAAATTGCATTTTCTTTAAATTTCGCATAGGTAGGTAATAAACTAAAAAAATTTTTCACATTTTTTAAAGAGAACCAGTTTATCATTGTCGTAAAAAAACTCAGTTATTTCTAAAACAAAGATAGTGTGGGGCATTCAATTGTTTTTGCAATAACCTGCTTTAATTTCTTAACGGTTTGACCGATTTTAACCTTGGGGAATAAGGATCAAGAAAAATATAGTTAATTTAGTTGAATCCTTCTTCGTCAGGGGGCTAGTTTAGACACCATGACCCAAAATCCTAAACAAATCAAATGGAATGATATGACTTTTTCATTATGAAAAAGTAGCCAAATAACATACCAACAACAACCAATAATTTTTTTACCCCTCAGTCATACGACGAACGGTTCCCGACAAATGACCGAAGAACAGTCTTATTGGGCCATCCGGTACAACTAGTTTTGAAAGTGATGTTTTTTTTTCATGAATTTGCAGCGAGTTAATCAAGCAAATTCATGAAAAAAAGGCATTTTCAACACGTGATTTTTTGAATAGTTATACAGGGTGGTAACTTGCATAACGCATCATAGGGATCTCAATGTAAAATTTATAACATGCGATTATTGGCTCCCCAAATTATTTGAAAGCAAAAATGTATTCAGGTTTTTTGTAGAAAAAAATTTTTTACGCCATTCAACCGTATTAGTTTTCAATTTTTAGCGCATTTTTGAAAAAAATACGCTATTATATTCGTCATTGCTGGCAGGCCGGCTGTCCGCGTTAGATCTCCACAACTACAATAGCTAGAGACTTCAAATTTTCACTAAAAGCTTTCTGCTATAGTGTAGATGTGCAGGCACTAGTCTATTTTGAGTTAGATTACTTGTGAGATCGATAATTGAAGAAAACAATTTCGATATGGGTTTCGGAGGTGCTATAATTTTACCGTTAGATAGCGCTACCAGTATAAAAACTTATTATTTACTTTGTGATTTGTTTTACAAAATGAAGACGTACCGTCAATTGAAATTAAATTAAATTAATTATTTAACGCAGCCAAAATTACTCGTGAGATCGATAATTTTAAACTTCGCTAATAAAATACTGACCTGCATTACCAAAAATGCGCTTTAATCATGCATATGCTGATTTACAACTTGTTTGCATAATAAAGACGGAAAATTGGAAAATAAAACCCGCATCTTTTTCAATAATCTGCGATGCCATGGAATTTTCTAAAACAAAAAGATATCCAGTTATCAATTAGCAGCAGTTCGAAATGGATTTTATGATCGACTTGGTTACTGTCTTGCAGTTAATGGTGACTTATTCGAACATTTATTGTAAATTGTTACATTAGGAAACCGTTTTTAGTAATTTGGTCTTTCTTTATGTTGAATTCGCTGTTCTAAATATAATACTTTTTGATAGAATTTCATTTGTTTTATAGCAGACATTCCATGGCATGACGGATATTGGCGTAGTTTTTGTATTATAAAATTCCATGGCATCACAGACTATTGAAAAAGATGGGGCTTTTATTTTTCCAAATTTCCGTCTTTATTATGCAAAAAATTGAAAACTAACACGGTTGATTGACGCAAAAAATTGTTTTCTACAAAAAACCTTAATACATTTTTGCTCTAAAATAATTTGGGGAGCCAATAAGCGCATGTTATGAATGTTACATTGAAATCCCTATGTTGCGTTACGCAAGTCACCACCCTGTATATATATGGATATTACCTAGCAATTGATCAATCTTAATTTCACCCCTATACGATTTCAATAGATCTACCATCTAACAAGCCTAATACAGGTACAAGAAAAAGCGGTTTTTGGAATGCTATTCCAAAAATTGACGCATCCGGTGTATAGATAATGTTTTGCGAATAGAACGAGTTCGATTAAAAATAGGGGATGTTTTAAAATTCAGAATAAAATTTTAATTGAGCGTTGGATATGGAAAGCGAGCAATTGATAGACAAAGGATGCACGTAAAGCACGAGGATGTAATTATAAAATTATTATATACAGACATTTTTGTCCTATACCTAGTAATTTAAAAGGTTCAATAAGCATGGTAGGTAAATTTGCCGTTAAAACGGTTAAATTGATTGATTATTAATTTTATTTGTAAGTATAATAACCAAATCAAATAGCTATCACCATAATTACCCGATAACTACCACAACTAAACCCTAATTCGATAAAAATGGGGTAGAATTGTCAAAAATATTTCAACGAAACTATGAAAGACACGCTACCATAAACTATTTATTATTCCAAAACTTGTAATTACTTCGTTCATTAGTCGCTAATTTTGTTTCTCAAATACTAAATTACCACTAAACAAATTCTGAAGTTTGAAATTATCAAGCGCCGCCGCGGTCGCATTTAATTGCCTCGATTAAGTGGTTTTTAAGATTATTTGTTATGTAAACGAAGTTTATGGTTTTTGACTTTATGCACAAAGCACATTCAGGGCAGTTGAAGTATTGAAACTAAGCGACTTTCTGTGTACTCGTCAACAGCTATTGTCCCCGCAATTAACTGGCTGCATACACCCTTACGACTTAAATGTGTAACCTAAATGGCATCCCCTTTTATACGCTGTATCAAATCATAACGCTAAACATTGTTTTATAGCAGAATCGCGAGTGCCAAATGGAAACGATTTTTTAATTAGCCATCAATATTTAGCCATATTTATCAATTCTTTATTTATTTACTGTCCCTCTCTTGTTCTGGGCCCTCAAATGCTCAATTACATAAGTAATTGTTCTATACTACTCTTGTATTTACTGATCTAAGGAACTTTCCATCTTTGCCATTGATGAAAAATTTTATCTCATCCCAGATTCGAACACCCGACCTCCGGCTATGTAGCCCAACGCTCTACCACCGAGCTACACAGTCGATTCAATAGTCACTTAAATTAAATACGACCGCTACGGTCGGTATTGGTTCTCTTTTTATCAAGCCTACACGTTATCAAGAGTAGTTAAAGTATGGCGGTCAACAAAGAAGTCCGATTTCTCTAAAATATTCCAAAAATCAACAATGTTTTGGGGATTTTTAACGATATTTTTTGGTCCTTTAATTGCGCAACTTTTCTCCCATGTAACCAAATTTGTATCTCTTACCGTTTCTAGAATGGCCATTGTGGCATTTTTAGTAAATTTTTTTAAGAATGAAAAAAATGTGCTATTGTTTGCGTTTTGTCCATCCATCCGTCCGGACCCACTTCTGCCGTTTTCAACTGAGATGCTGTTTTTAAAAGTTAAACGTGCATAACATTTACATACAACCAATTGGTGCCAAGTTAAACTTTTAAGAATAGTGACGGGGGGGGGGGGGGGTTAACACACGTTCTACCCTTCAT
>NW_022170249.1:5928886-5945828 GCF_008802855.1 Photinus pyralis
TGATCAAATATTGTCAACGTGCTCTGAGTCGTCGTGCTAGCGATTATGGACCATTAACTTCCCTCAGGCAGCGTTATGTTTGACACTTTTATTGGATATTCTAGGTAAATTATGGTCTACTTGAATGTACGGCAAAGAAAAACACGCGTTACATTAAGATTTAGTCCACATGTTCCTCGTCTAACTCCAGAACGAAAAGAGCCAGCAACGTCGAACCTTTGCCAATCAATTTCTATGTTCAATGATAAAACTATTGAATATGAGCCGCATTAAATGTCGTGTTTCCGAATGCGGGCTGTTTTAATTAGGTTCGCGCGGTGCACAAAAACCACCTAATCTGGAAATCGTATGCGATTTTTCGTATCTTGCTTTATATTTAGGTAATTTACGAAGGGGGAAAGTTTAATGTTTGCCCTAGACGCCATTTGGGCATGCTAAGCCACTGGTCCTGTGTCCTAATAAATAAATGGAGCTAAACATTTTTCAGAAAAAAAGTAACTGAAAACGCCGTGAACATACAGAACATGACTACTAAAGCCATTACAATCAGAAATCTTTTCGAAAATTTCACTACACACTGAAAATGCTCTTGATGACCGGTTTACGATAAAAATGTTAAACAATGGCGCAGCTATGTCATTAAAGCCCATGATTTCTGTTTTCAAACCCGTCCAACGGTTTCTTCGTTTATGAGAAAGGGAATTTTAAAGTTCGTCTATACTTTGATTCCAGAGCTAAGAGCCAGGTATTGACGAGTATAAATTTCAGGTTGGTCTCCACGCCAACTCAAAGTCTCGTAAGTTTCTAAAATCTAGTTACAATGTTACATAAAGGAAACATGCAGACAATCGACAAATAAATTAAACTTTAGATTCGTCTGCACATATCTTAAGAAGTGAAATCACGGCGTCTTGTAGATGGGATTACGTTTCGCCTTCTCATCAAAGCATTACCTACAACTGAATAATTAGTAAACTTTATTACTATTACCGGTGCTTCTACAACACTGGATTGGATTCTGAAACAAAGACATTTTCCACCTAACTGGGTCATGTTTTGTAGTTCCCTTTCGTGCCCTTTTCTTAGGAAGTGCAATAAAATAAACATTAATACGACCGTTATTAGTACGGGAATGTTTTTGCGACAATAAATTTATTAAGTCCCGGTTGTTAGGTTGTTACATACACAGGTGAAAAAATGGGTGATTAGGTGGATATCGTTTCCATTATACAAAACACAATTTTTATATTATTTTTAATTAGTCCCCAAGATGTTTTGTGGCGAACCATTTTTGATTACAATAGAGGTTGGAAAAGAAAGGTAGGTACATTACTAAAAGGATGATACAAAAAAATTTATTAGGGCGTACATCCTTTGATTTACTTTAGGTCTTTCTGCGCTAATGAAATTGCTATCATCAAGATTTTCATTTAATTGGACCTCGTCTCTCAGCCCATTCATCCTGGTATCGCAAATAATTAACTTGGTTCGTTACTGTTCTGTTTGTTGGCCAATTTAATCTGACGGATATAAGATTTTTGCAAGGATAAAATAATGAAAAAAACCAACAGGGTTAAACTCCAACTATACAAATGATTTTATTTGTTACTCAGTTGTAAACGTTGATTAACAAGACAAAACGCAAACGGGTAAACGTCATGTTTAAACGCTACTGACTTGTAAAACTGACAGCAGACCTGTAAAACTGACAGCAGACCTGTAAAACTGACAGCAGACCTGTAAAAATTTTACAAGTTAGTAATCTAGTAATTTCATTGGCCAGAATTAATGCGAAGTCTCTGTTACATGGATAACATGATATTTTAGACATTTCTACAAGATTAATTTAAGAACTAATTATTTACGTTTACTATTGTTTACAAATGAGTAACAAATAAAATATTGTACATTATACGCCAGGTAATAGTTTTTACTGGCTCTAGGAGGTGACAAGCTCGCCTAACGGCTCGCTAGTCAACTTCTCCTATCGCCAGTAAAAACTCACTTACCTGGCTAATAATGTAAAATACTATAAACTTGCAGTTGAAATTGAAATTTGAAATTTGGTTCTCAACCATAATTGACCATTGCGATTTGAAATAAAATAATTTCAAAATGGTACTGCTTCCGTAAAAAGGTACCTATCTAAATTGGATACAAGCATACGGAATATTAATAAGTGGCCCCAAATTTCAAATCTGTTTTCATTTCTGGAATCAGAAATAGTAGTTGAAGACATTGGCCCGTATGAATAAAAGTAAGCAAATGCTTATACTTGCAAAATTCAAAGTAAATACTCGTAAGTTGCTCCTTCACACTGGGCGACTTAAGCAGCGCTGCTGAGGAGCAGGATATAGGACGCAGTGCAGTGCTGCTAAACAGACCAGTATGAAGGGGCAGTTACGAGTATTTACTTTGAATTTTGCAAGTATAAGCATTTGCTTACTTTTATTCATACGGGCTATTGTGTGATAGCTAATTTTGAAATATCGCAACAGCCCTGGAAACTGGATTTTTAGCGGGCAGGATAAAATGGTGCATTTAAGTAGAAAAAATTTGCTGTGGGTAGCACAGATACCACCAGCACACCTGTGTATGCGTGATTCTGCCCTTTTATGCCTATGAATATTTCTACAAAATTTGGCTCCAAACGGTTCAGCAGTTTTGCCGGAAATGATAGTTTTACACACTTGCGCATGCATGAGAGAATTGTATGTAAAAAAAAACAAGCTGAGGGTGACTTCCGGTATTTACGGAACTAGGGGGTACAGAAAGTTACAACTGCGGTGACGTTGGGCATGAGTCTTTTTTAGGTTATTTATAGGTTTAAAAGTTATTTGTAGGTCTAAGATCTTCTTCTTAATTTTTTTTAAATACAAACTGATACAAAATGTACTAAAAGAGTACATACCTATATGCGCATTGTCCATTGTCCAACCCAACGTCACCGCAGCTCGTTTACGGAAGCAGCGCCATCTTGAAATCATTTTATTTCAATGCGCAATGTGAGCCAAATTTCAAGTTTCTATTTAAACTGCAACTTCCAACGAACGGGCTACGTAAATCACTCTGTGGGGTATGATGAGTCATAAACGGTAATTGGTTGGCGTATGGTGAAAAAGCGCGCTAAAACTCGTGAAAAACCGTATAGAGAAGTGTCTGGCCGAAGGAATGTCTAATGAAGTGGTATTACTTACACTTTGTTTGCCAAAGCAGAGTTTAATAAAATCATTTAGTCCTAGGGGATTGGTTGATTTATTTAAAAACACTGCGTAGGAATCGTGCGGAGAAATATTCCTCATGCCATTTTCTCTTTTCCGCAACTTTTTAAGGGTATTGTTTATTTGAGGCGAATTTTTTGGAAATTGAAGTTTGCCTAGGGGATATACATTGTCATGGCGAGTTAATTTGTAGGGGCAAATTTTTCTGCATTAAATTACCTTAAATGCAAAAATTTTCTGCAGCTAATTCTTAGTTACGAAAATGTATGTAGCGAATTTTTTTGTTACGAATAATCTGGAAACGTATATTCCTATGGCTAATCTTCCAGGGATTCATTACTCGGTAGAAGTTTCGGGACAAGTTAAGGCGAATAAATTTGTCGTGACGATTTAACCTGCATTAAAATCCTTGAATTTTTTGGGGACAAATATTCTATAAATGAATACCCCGCGAGAGCGAATATTCCAAGCAGTCTTGCGGTACTACGTAAGAAGCATCTGTATATCGAAGCGAGTTCTCGTGAATAAAAGTTTGGCGGGTTGTTGTAAACTGTGCATTTAATTCCCTTAGCGTAACATTTTTTGGAGACAAACACTCAGGAGACGAAGATTCCGAGAGGTGAATCTTCAGCGGGAAACTCTTTTTAATGGCGTTGTTTTTAGGAGGTGAATTTCCGTAAGTTCTCATTTCACCGACTTGCAGTTTACGTTATGTGATTTTGCTTACCATTTCCCGTATGATTTTTCGTACGATCATTCATTCGACTTTTGTTAGGGGTTGTTTTGGTGGTTTTCTGTTTACGTTATAAGATTTGCTATCAACAATTAAGAATAGGTATGAGCGGACCACCAAAACAGGACAACGATTAGGGAATAAATTATCTTAGATGCAAAATTTCTAAGGCGAATATACCTACTGGAACCGTATATATTATTAAATATTAATTTGGTCGAACGTCTTAGGGTAAGCATTCCCAGGGCTAGTTCTGGTGAGTGAATTTGGCAGGAAAATTTAACCTCTATTAAATTTCCTTAAAAGCGCTGCGGCGAATTTTTTGAGGACAACTATACCCTGGAAGCGAAAATTCCTGGAGATCAACGTTCAGGAGGCAATCCCCTACGTATGAATCTTCCGAAAGGCAATCATTTCCATTTGGTGACTTTTTGGTCAAGGTTTTCTTAGGGAAATCATTCTCGGTGAGATAACTCTCTTTCGCTTTCGGCTTGAGCTATTTGAGTAGTTTTCCTAAGGCAAACGTGCAGGAAATTCTCGTGAGTAAATTTGGCGAGGGGATTTCAAACTGCATTGATGGAGAGTGAAATTTTTTGAAAACTGTTTTGTATTTCCCAAATACATATCAAAAACGAATATTCCGGAAACGAAGATTTTGGAGGGTTAGCCTTAAGAGGGCAGATTATCGACGGAAGAATCTTTTTACCGACTTGTTTAAAGGCGTTATTTTTGGGAAACGAATTTTTTGAGAAGCTTTCTATGGTATACGCATTCTCCGGGCGAGTTGTAATCAGTGAATTTAAGCGATTTAACCTACGAGTACATTAGCGAACAATCTTCCGAGAACGAACATTCCCTGGTTGAATATTCAGGGGAAAATATTCCCGATTCTTATACTTCCTTCTCTTCGTCGGATTGAAATGGAAACCCTAACACTATGGTTTATTTACACATTTACGCGAAATTTGATTAACTTGTTCCGGAGTCTATTGAGTGTATGGCAAAATGGTGATTTAACTCTTGAAGGACTTTGAGGAATTACCGCTTCTACCCCACAGCTTATAGGTAGGTACCATAATGACACCTCATATGAGGTTGTTTTTATTTTTAACAACAATACAATAATAATTCCGTTAAACAAATTTTGTAGTGACTGCCATTGTAAGTTCAACAGATCTACAAAACGTTCAAAAGACACACATTATGAAAATAGGTACTTCGTCCATCTTATTCTCGTTAGATAACGTTGCATTAAGTATAGGTAGTCCGTTATTCTCGAGACTTTCAGGTGCGAATGACGAAAACGCAGCTAATCGAAACGCGAAAAAAAATTCTTTAATAACCTTAAGCTGTAATACCTAATACTGATCGTACTTTCCCTTCTGAAATTTTAGTGTTCCAGGCTCACGTCCATAGGATTACGTGACCATAAATCTAATGTTATTATTTACACATTTTTGTAGGCAAACAAAAGAAGCTTCTGTAGTCGGCATCTGTATACGAATTCTCGTAAGCTCCAGCTAACCCTTTTCACCCAAACATGCCTTTAGCCTACTGATTTCGGTTTCCACCGTCACCCCTCCATCAGCCAGTTGTTGAAAGCTCAAGTCGTTTGAATGAATCCTAAGTCGATAATGTAATTTTTGTAATACTGCACTAATGACCTACGTATAGATGATGAGGAGTAGGATTAATGAAACATTCTTTAGATACTTAAAAATGTTTGCCGCATACTATGCAGGTTCTTGGAATGTGATGGTTGTGCGTCGATCGCTGTACAAGATCTTATGATTTGCTTCCCCCACAACCCTTATACGCACTTGCACATTTTTGTGCCAAGAGGCTCATTAAAATATCTGTAGTCTAGGTCTGCAATACGCTGCACTACAAATGTTTTATTATCAAGCACAGCCTGCATAACTCAACAAATTGAATTCTCTGCATAACTCGTTAGAAGTTACATCGCACGCGAAGACGTGAGCTTTTAAAAAGTTGCGTCTTCAATGCGTCTTTCAATATTAAAAACCGGAAGTAAATCCGACCAATATTCGTTACTGTATGAGTTCGATGACAAATAAACAATAAAAGTGCCACTTACCTCTTCGCTTTTATTTTCCTTATCGGCAAACGCATCTGTAAGAAACAAATTGACTGTTAAATATCGAAATGGCATAAACTATAATTACAGTAGTTTGGTTAAGTAAACTTCATTAGCAAAGTAAATAATGGAACTAAATTGCAAAACAAAGTTGCAGAAATTGTGGTCCATAATTGCTTTTCAAACAAGATTTCAAATTAACAGGATATTGCCGCTTAGCAATTTTGATTTGCAATTCCGTGCGCCTAAAATAGTTTACGTTTAAATAAAAGCTGAAAGTGCGGCAAGGATATCACTTTCAGGTACTTTGTGGTGTTTTGAGAGATGACTCCTCCGTAACTTATGAGTGTTTCTAATGGATGTGTAAGTTGTATAAAATTACATTTTGATCGAATAGACAACCTTGTTTATTGATTTAATGCAAAGGTAAACCTCATATGCAGTCAATAGCGCGTCTAATAAGGTGATATATACGTACCTCGCTTAACGCAGTAAACTAGCAATAAAAAACACATAAACGCGAAATTTCTATTATTCATGTTTTTTAGTGTGTACGTAATAAAAAAATAATATATCTTGTATAAGCCAATTACATTTCAAGCTTAAAAAGAAATGCTGGAAACACGTTTTGATTCTCGTTTTCACATGTACATGACAACACTTGAAAACGTTCGCTCAAAGGCTGCAAAAGGACTATTTTACTACCCCTCAACAAGCTTTGCTAGCAACCCCACAATTCTACACTAAAAAACTGAGCTTGCGCTTTCCTACTTGTGAAACGATAATCAAAAGCATTATACCTTTATCGCTATTTACCTCAACTTTCTTGTTTTGGTAACATTTTTTTCCGATAATAAAGCCTATTAATTTCTTGCGAATAAAAGTTTTCAAAGCAAAATTCGACAAGCTTTCCATTGCCGTAAACAATACCGCTTCGCGCTTCACAAAATGATCGACTGCAATTTGGAGTGTCATTTCCTACCAAAAATTGGTACACCCTCTACAATTTATTTGATCGTATCAAAGATTCACTTTTTATGCAGGCTGAAAGTACGTGTCAGATTCATTAATCTTTAACCACAACGAAGGTTTGACAATGAACAAAATTCAAGATCCGGAAACAGAAATGTCAAACGCAAAAGCAGTCCCTCAGACAAAACCCTCTTACTGCATACCATCAAATAGGTTTAGTCCGATTCTGAAAATTGTGATTAACTTAATAACGTTCGCTGCTTGGCAACTAAATCCCTTCTTCCGGTTGTGAAAATATTACGATTCAGTGAAAATCGTGAATTCTATATGAAAAGATTACATTTTTGTGGTAGAATTTCGAATTAGTGCTGACGTTTTCGCAATGATATCCGTGATTACTCTTTATACTTTTTAAACATAATAGGTAGGTTATTACTGGCATTGGCAAAGCCTCTACAATTTCCCCCAATAAGAGTATAGGTACGCAGATTTTTAGCAGTTATTTAATTGGTAGTTATAAAAGTAAACAATGTAAACTTGACTGTCTTTCAAATGGGAAGATTTCATGTATTCAAATCAAATTCATAAAGCAAGACATATAGTGTGATGTGGTGTGAATGTAACGTAATGCAATCAAATGTGACATCATAAGAATATAATATAATCAAATAAGTACTAAAAAAGTGAGTCTATAGGAATTTACTGTACGTATGGAATATTGTCACCTGACTATAGAAGTGTAAATAGATATATTATGTGGAGTTATAAGATTTAATGTTTAGAACAAAAGTACCTAGGAGAAAGGGGAAAACCAGCCTGGAATAGAAAGTTTTTCACAACAATAAACGCTTGAAGATCATTGTTTAGTCCAAACTCCCAAAGTGATGTGCGTTGCCTATATCGTATTACCTGCAAAAAAAATGATTCAATTAAAATTATGTTAAAAACAATATCGTAAAACTTTGAGAGGGTGTGCGGTACATTCGCCCCGGAAGACTCGCCCCGGTAAATTCGGCACCGAAAATACGGCCCCGGAATATTTGCCCCCGGAATATTTACCTCCAAAAAAATTCGCATAAATCTACTAGAATAGAGATTGAGTTCAAATACCTCGGATCCTACGTTACTGATGACCAGGGGATACCCACAGGGAAATTAACCATGGCATTCAAGCCGAGTGGATGAGTTCGAAAAGCGTCCTGAGTGACAGAAGGGTTACCTATTAGGAAATACATTAAAGAAGGAGTGTTTAGTCATGATTTATGGCAGTGGGACCTGGCCGATAAAAAAGGCTCACGAAAAGAGATTGGAGGAGGATGAGAGGAGAATGTTGGTGAGAGGGGCGAAGTGATTGAGGTCTTGGGGATGAAATAACCTTTTTGATGCTACATAAATATTCAAAGTACAGTTCAATTACATATCATTCATTAAAATCGGCGAAGTAGATTTGCTGTACCCCCGTGACCCGTCAACGTCAAACAACAATTGAACAAGCAGCAATAGACGAAAGTGATAAACGGTCATTTCTTCAAAATTGATTATGCTGATCGAAAATGTACATCTCTTCTATTTGACTTTCTGGAAATTAATATTTAATCCATCCATGGGACAAACTTATTGATTATATTATGAAGGATATAATAAAAAGATCAATTTTTTAATTGAAAATTAAATATAGGTAAATGAAAAGTTTTTCAAAGTATTGCATGGCTACAAAGAAATGGATCATTGCATTGCCCTAGTTAGCTCTTTACGTACGCTGGACTAAAAGTATAGGGTATAGGTATACCCGAAGGGAATTGAATTGGTTTAATTTCTTGTTTTAATGTGCAGTTTTACACATTACAAAACCGTTCTCGCATATATGTTCACATTTACAGACATAAAGCTTTTCACTACCTTTTGAATTATAGATGTTCCATTGCACATAAACGAAAGCTCGGTGACATTACTTCCACATAAAACAATTTTATTTCAAATTACCGACTACATTTTTGCCCTAAACTGCAAGGTAGGGAAACGTTAATTTCTAAATAAAACTGTAACGTTTACGGTAATAATGTTAATAAAATGAGTTAGGAGTCCGTAAAGCAAAAAAAAACGTAGTTTTAATTGTGTCGAAACGAGCTTTGCATGCACATGCGGAAAGCACTGTCGGCCGCTACAGAACGAGATGAATTAACAACATTCAATTAACGCTGACGTTTGATTTTGCTAATTAAAGGTTTAAAAAGCTCAATTTTGTTTTCTGTTAAAAAAACTGTTGGAGTTCATTCGTAGTCGCATTGCATTACTGTTGAGCTTTGACGATAACTACTTGATGTGCGACGATTTTTTTTCTCGACCTGCAGGAGAGTAGTTTGTTTCAATGAGTAGAATATGCGAAATTGCTCGTATGAATATTTTATTTACAAAAAATAGGCTTCAAGTCAGAAAATCGCAGTGCTAGGAGAAAAATTCCATTTTACTCTGAACCTCTTACTGCAAATTGCAATCGTGCATCCCTCAATGTATTAATTTTGAGCAATGGTCGTAGTTCAACATTATCCCTTCTAAGACAGTAATGTTTCATATTGTGCTGTTAATCTCCAAAACAGGGAGGATATTTTGATACAGTCAATGCTTGGGAAGTATATAGGATAGGGGGGAGGTAGTCTGGTAAAGATCGCCAAAAAGTGAGCTTGGGTGGGTCAAACAATTATTTTGATCCCGAGTTGGGTATGGTAGGAAAATAATTTGAACGTCAAACAGATGAAATTTTCTTTTCCAAAGGGCCAATATTTCATATTTCTGTTAAGCTGGTCAAATAGATGACTTCCTGTGTGAATACCTTCGTTTCCACGAAAATTAACTGTCAGATATCAGATAAGTGTAATTGGGGCATGAAAATTCGTCGGCCTTACGTGCAATTATTGTACCCATTTTTGAATAGTATCGAATCATAAAAATTGAATTCATTAATAGATAGTTTTATGCAAAACTTTTTTGCCAAGGTAAAAAATTCATTATTTGGTGCGAGCTTCTGCAACCCTTCGTTTAGTGGCTTACTCGGTGGCTTACGTAATAGAAAAAATTGGTATGAAAGCTCACGACTTATAAAAAATGAATTAAACTGCTTGTCGTTTTAAATAGATAACAAAAATAGTCTAAACAATGATTTCTTGTTGAAAATTTAGCTGGTTAGGACGATGACGCGTTTTGATGCCGTTCACACCTCCTCTTTCATCACCGCCAACTACTACCAAAGGAACAGTGTCGTTTTGGTTAATATTTACGAACTTCACATCCATTCCTCCGCTCCCGCTTATCCTGATATTTTTCGAACTCCCTACAACCTTTTATTTCCGCTTCTTCCACAACCGCCGGCATCCCTGCTAAAAAATGTACCTATCCCACAATTTATACCGTTGGTATAAGTGACCAAAAGGATTTAGTGCACAAAATGGCGCTTTTAATTGCAGAATTTGAAGAAAACGGATTGCAATTGCATGTAAAAATTAATGTTGGAGAGCTTTGGTCGGTATTACCAGAAACACAAATCGCATACACTGCCAAAACCCAAAAGTGATTGAGTAGGGTTCAATTAATTTGAGTTTTACATTTATGGTAGCTGGACCATTGTAGTTTCGTCAGAAATTAGACTTTTGGAATTACCTGTGCCAACTTTAAACTGTTCTTCGCCATTTAGTCAGTTATTTGACCATCATGGGCCATGATTGTCATGCATTCACAGTGACGCAGGCTTGTGTTTCATTCCGCAAGGGAGGAATATTCCTCGTTGACCCGTTTAACCTTCCAAACACGTGAGCAGTTACTAAACGTTACCTCGTCTCGTGTTGTTATGTTTATCACCTTAGTAGAAGTCGTGCACTTTGCCGCCATCTTGGATTTTATTCGCGGGGTCAATCAAGGTCAATTAAATTGATTCGCGGGTTCGCCCCCGTGGACGAGGGGTGTTTTCGAGGGTGGAGGGGGGAAATTTGGAGTTTGATTTGATTAATTGATTAAAAACTGTGGGATTTTGGTCTTTATTGACATTTGATAAGAGCGCTGACGTAATCGATTAATTTAATTCGCGGCTTGATTAATTTAATTTGTGGTTTGATTGATCTAATTAATTTAATCCGCGGCTCGATTAATTTAATTCGCGGTTCGATTAATTTAATCGTCGTTTTGATTGATCTAATTAATTTAATTCGGGGTTTGATTGATCTAATTAATTTGATTCGCGGTTTGATTAATTTAATTCGCGGCTTGATTAATTTAATTCGCGGTTTGATTTCTCGGAATTTCCTCTAATTAATTTAATTTGTGGATTTGATTAATTTAATCCGCTGTCCGATTAATTTAATTCGCGGTTTGATTGATCTAATTAATTTATCGATTAATTTAAATTGATCGTATAATCAAGAATAATTACACATATGTAATAATTACACACACAGGTAACTCTAATTGAAAACAAAATGGCGGAAAAACAAAATGGCCGCCAAGGGCTGGAAATTTGAAATTTTTTCTATCTTTCTCTCTTACTCACTGCGTCTATCTCTCTCTCTTACTCATTGCGTCCCTCTTTTACCTATTCTGAAATAGAAGTTAGAAAATGAACAAGTTTTAATTATGTTTATTATGGTGCAACAATTAACAAAAAAAAACATTACAATCAAAAATTAAGCGCAAATTACAATTTAAAATATACAATACAAACCCGTTTCCACACCACCCAGGAGGTAGAGTTAAGGCGCGTTTTTTTAACGTGGTGTTCCCCTGTAGGCCTAGTCCACAGAACGTATTTACAAACTTAAAAACTAATATGTACAACTTAAAATTAAATATGTACAGTAACTATCAAAAAGAATTACTTCTTATAACCATACGGTAGTGTGTCGCAGCCTACAGCTATGCGGCGACGCTTTGTGTACGCGACACGATAGCGCTTCCTCTCAGGCTTGGAGATGACGTCGTATGTACAAGTCCTGGCTATACGACGATCAGTCTCCACAAAAGTCTCTGGGGCATTGTTCAACACGGCGTCCTTGATTGTTTCGAAATTCACCACAGCACTATTTTTGTAATTTAGGGAGATGCCCTTAACCTTACACACTACACTATAATTGTTAGTACTTGGGGAAAACACCTTGAACGCATAGTTTTTCGGTCCACCACTCACAAACTCAACTATTCTGCTGCCGGGGCCATAGCATTCCACCTCGTCAGTCATATCTCCCAAGAAGTTGCCGCAAGCTGGTGACCACTCTCCGGGGTTCTCCGTGAAGATGACTGAATCGGTGTCAAAGTACAAGACTCGTTCACCCAGCTGCTCGAGATAGCTGTAGAGTTTTAGGCGGGCATGGGCGGTTGTATAAGCTGCCAACACCACATTGGTGGTCCTCAGGGGTTCGACGGCTTCTTCGGGGAGTGTCCAGTTGACGATGAGGGTCTCGTCGTTCACGGGAATGATCGAGTTGAGTTCCACGGCCGGGTCAGTGAGCATTTGGAAAAACTGCTCAGGCTCTGAGACAATTGCGGTTTTCGTCAGATTGTCGCGCTGTCCAAACTTTCCCCAAAACGAATTGAGGAAAAGTTTGGCAATGTAGCGAAGCCCTGCGTTCACCGCAATCTTGGACCGGTCGAGTTGGATCCCCTCGTGCTCCATGTAGTCGGCTAGGTACTGCATACAGGCCTCCTCGTCAACACACCAGGATGGCCACCCACTGCATTCTTGCTTCGTCTTCAAAAAGTTGTCGACGTAGCCGGTGAATAATCCCCCGCTCTTTGTAGCCTTATCGTACTTGGTGGTACGGTACTCCCATACTTCTTGTATGTCCTCCACTACGTACCCCAAGGAAATGGCTTTACGGAGTTCATCGGCTACGTATGTGCCACTGAACCTCCGTTCTTCTTCAGAGTGCTCACACTCATCCTGCTCCATCGTTTCGCAACATGTGCGGCATAGCGGAAACATGAGCTTGCCGTGGCAACGGTATGGAAGCACGGGGTGGTAGAGGTGTTGGGGCGGCAGAACCGTGCACTTCATTATGCCTTCCACGGAATTAAGATTGACGGTGCGAAGTTCTTCGGGGGTTACAAGTACGCGCGGGTGGCCTACAGGGTATTTTGCGTACTTGTTGACGTAGGGGTACAGGGAGCAGACGTCCAAGTACCTTATCACTTCATCGCCTTCGGTCTTGTGATACAACTTGACGGCATTCGTACGTCCGCCAAAGAAACCGTCTCGGGGGTTTAGGGGCTCATTTTTTACCACGTTGTGGTTTTCCAAAAATTCGGCTATATCCGGATTATTAATGAGGTACGTCTTGAAGTCGCACTCCCACATTTCCACGAGATTGTAACCTGCGGCCCTAATACGTACTGACGTCGCCTCAGTCTTCTCGCGACGCACTCCCATCGTGTCCGTTTTATCGCCCTTCAGCGCAGCCGTCTGATCGGAGTGACATCTCTCGCACCCGTGGAAGTAGCAGCCATGGAACTGGTAGACGGTGTTCGTTGCTTGGGAGTACCCGTCCACAATGATCCCTTCCTTTAGGCGCACTTCTCGGGTGTTGCCGGCATGTTGAAGATCGGGGATTTCACGGTTTTGCAATAGCAGTAACCATTTAATGGCTACTTTACTCTGGTTATCGCTTGCTCTGTAACCGCCGTGAGGGATGAGCCCTATGGTCTCTTCCTGGAGAAAGTTTCTTCGGAACACGAGACTGCAGGCGGAGGCAATTGTGCAACACTCTCTGAATGGGTCGACTTTGTTTTCGGTGACGAACTTGTGCCAAAATTCAACGCATGCACGCCGTAGGATGTTGACGTCCTGAATGCAGTATTGTACAATTTCCGCTTGGAAATCGAATACAGCGTTGCGGATTACCTCTCCATTGTACCACTCAAGAAAATCTTCACGATTCTTCGCAGACATCTCGTCACAGCCATAGAAATGGGGTGCGGGCATCGGGCCGACATAATCTTGATTAGCAACGGTGTTGAAGAAGTGCGGAAAGTGACCCTTTGACCCCTCAAAATTGAAAGTTTTTGGGAAAGCACTTAATGGAATCGGTATAAAATTGAGACTGTCGATGAATCTGATGTTGTTATTGCACGCGAGCGAAGTAATTTTTGTGCCTGTCGCAATTATCTCTGGGTTCCAGGCAGAGGGAGTCTTCATCATCTCCTTCAAAATGAAAATACTGTCGTAGCCTTTGCTGTTGTGCGCGATAGCCACGACATCACGATTTTTCTTGGCCAATGATGACACCAGACTTAAAAGTTCATCGACAGGGGCTGTTTTAAATATATGTTGACGGTTACCACAATTGTCACAAGGCATATTAATGTCCTTATTGTTTACGATGCACGTCTTGCACACGTGTTGCGCGACACAAAGATTGGGGATATGCACGTAAGTGTTAGGTCGGTTTTCAAACTGTTCGTCCTGGCGGCACTCAAAGTCGTAGAAAACAAACACAAAGTCTTTGTCTAACTTTTTCTTGTTTGGGGAATTCTTAGCCATATAACAGAGGTGACGTATGGGACGTTCTGCGTTGCAAGTAACACATAGTTTGAACCCGCACTTGTGGGGCTTCTTATTTTTCCACACGGTCGCTAAACACGTCCGACATCGACGTACTTGCGAGCATAAATTCTGGTCTTTATGATAGCGATAGCAGTCCTGTCCACGGAAATCGCGATTACACTCCGCGCACTTAATGTTCACAACATCCTTGTTGCACGGGGGATTGTTGTGACAACAGGGACAAATGTACTTACAGTTTTTGTGAGCCTTACGTTCACTCATGCGTACACGACACGACTCACT
Organism: Photinus pyralis; assembly: GCF_008802855.1. NCBI lineage: Eukaryota > Metazoa > Arthropoda > Insecta > Coleoptera > Lampyridae > Photinus > Photinus pyralis. The sequence goes on from NW_022170249.1 coordinate 5,943,736, forward strand.
CAGCTACAACTAAACGCGGACGTTAGGCTTGTAATCACATTGTAATGTTCATTCTCCATGAGGAGGTTTAGCACTTGACGCTGAGGGGCTCGTGGTCCTTCGAAGTACACCGTCTTGCCCAATCTGTGGTTGTACACGACGATGGTGAAGTCCGTCAGGTAATTCTGGAACTGACGTATGTGCTCAATGGTCCCTCCGTTACTCAAATCTACGCCTGCCGCAGCATACAATTCTCGGGCTTTTTCTGTCTGGAGAGCATGTCCAACTTTCAGGTATGGTAAATCTGGGCTATTGTTACGGAAAGCTATGGCGGTGACCAGCGCACGAGCGAGGCACAGAGTATCATTGTTGTTAATGAGAATGATACCGTGTTTTCGCTGCGAGAACTCCTCAAAAGTAACACCCGTCATGCGTTGCCGCCCCTTGCCATTAGGGAGGGTAATTAGACTCACGTCAACCCGTAGTGCATCGCTGGAGAAGAACGCCTTATTACTTTGCATAACCTTGTCCATGGTCTTCAGCATGACGTTAGCATTCAGTTGGTCGATACGGCGGAATGAAAATCCAAGAGGGTTGTCAGGAAACTCGCTATTTGTCAGCATTAATCCAATGCGATCACTCACACTACGCCTCTTAGTTATATAATTAATAAGCGCAGTCAGTGATTTCTGTAACAGAAATACACAGAATGAAGTTTAGTTTAATAAAAATAGATTTGTATGCATACCTTAAGCCATTCTAGAGGTGCTTCATTGGGCTCCGCATCATCAAACTTGATAGTTAACTGTTGGGCTGTCAAGTTGAATTTCTTTATTACCCGCTCTCCCTCTGACAACACTAAGAAACGTCGAGGTACTCCACGGCCAACTTGGGGTGATAATTGGTGTAGACCCGAAGTAGAGGGTTCGGAGTTAATCTGTAAAGAAGTTAATAATTAAATTCATCGTATAGTATAATTAAAGAAACACTTACATTATTAGATCCCGTAGGTGTAGCTTGTTGTAGACCGGACGTGGAATGTTGTGGATTAAGAAACTGTAAAGACGTTATCATGTAGAACTTGCACACTGAAAAATTATTATGCAACTTACATTATTTACACACGGAGCAGCACGCTTTCGATTAGGCTTTACGCCTGAAGTTGCAGGTCGTGGTGCATTCTGGAATAATGATTCAAATTAAAATATGAACAACTTTACAAAAATAAGATGAACTTACTTTCACAGTGAGGTCCATTGGCTGCGATTGGGTCAGGACGTTTTCCGAAGCCGTTTTGGATACATGGGGCTGTAATAAATTGGGATTAAAATCTGAATATTGAGTAATTGAATATAAACTTACATTTACAGTAAGGTCCAGTGGTTGCGACTGTGTTTTAGCAGTCATAGTCGGATGTTGTAAAGTATTCTACAATCAAAATTACAATTAAAATATGAGCAACTTTAAATTAAAATAAACTTACAGTGACAGTAAGATCGACGGGTTGGGACTGTGGGACGACGCCCGTATTAACTTGCTGCGCATTCTGCAGAGAAATTTATATTTAGAAATTTATAAGTGTACAAATATTAAAAACTTACCACATTTTGTTGAAGCAGGCGCGTTTGAATGGTACCCACCACATCACGAAGACGCCGGAAGTGCACAATGTCTTCTTCTTCAGGAATCACTTCACCGGAAGTTATCATATTGTGCAACTGCTCACAAACCTTAACCATGGCATCCTCGGAAAGGAAGCCAGCATCGAACGCAGCACACATGGATTTAAAATGGGCAGCCATTGCACAAGTTAAAATACACACAAAGCACAAACACAAAGATCACGTAAAAACTCGAAAAATACGCACGTACAAATGTAAGAACGCGAGTAATTCCGAGTCCCCGAAAATAAGATTTTTATATCAGAGCAGGTAAAATAGAATCCGATCCCTTCCGAACATTACCGAACGCTCTATTGTTCTCCTAAAACCGGTTTTCCGCTTGATTAAACATGATCTATTGTTTAAAATGCATGACTCATATTTCGCTAAACCTGTTTTCCGCATGAATAGCCACATTTTTTGTTCTTGTGGTCGTCTTTATGGCACCACGTC
>NW_022170249.1:5945928-5965992 GCF_008802855.1 Photinus pyralis
AACCTTAATACTTGAAAAAATAAGCGGAAATACACAAACTAGTGCAGTAAACGGAAGTTGACGTAATTTAGTTGGAAAATTGCATGACGTGTTCTACCGTATCAATTAATGAAGTTTCATTCTCACAAGGTTTAATTAGAAATTCGGATAAATTTCAATGAAGACGTTAGCAATTAACAACTCGTGTGTTAATAGAAAGTTTACAGCCACCATTCCATTACAGAGGTAAATCACGAACCCAACCAATTCTCTATATAGATGATCGTCAAGTAAAGTCTGATCTAATTAACGGGAACGCTATTATGGCAAAATCTCGTCGATCGATTTCCATTTTAAAGTAAACCCATTGTGAGACTAAATTTGATTTGATTTGTAACCGTTTTCGATACATCAATCAAATTAAATTTCCCCATAAATATTTCCGCCGTCAATTTCGCGTGCAGGAGTAGCTGTCGCTAAATCTATAATATTTCAAGAACGAAATTAGTCCTCACGCTGCCGCAATAATATTTTATGTATTACGTTCCTTTACGTAACTGAGTCAGCGTTATTGCCATTATTACAATTCCCTCGTAAAGTACTTGTTGACTTTGAGGTTTTATGTCGGATTAAGGGACCTATAAGTACCATATTTATATTCTAGTTAGTTCCGTAATATTTTATTACTCAATAAAGGGAGCTCGGCTTCATTTCTTATCGACTTACGTAAACTGCGCTTTTCTCAAACGTCTATTTTTCTGGTAGTCAAGTTAAGGTATAAATATTTATGTTAATATCTGCGGAAAAAAAGTTTGCAGTAATAAAGTAGAATAGTAAATGAAAACGGAGAATTCAAAGGGGAGCCCTAGATTTTAGCGTGGTTATTAAGGCGGAATGAATTTTCCGCCGTGTACCTGCCTCAACTTTTTTGTAATTCTTTTTGAAATTGCATATACGAATCTTGTTAAGGTTCAAAATGGCTCTGTGCTATTTGTATGAAAATTTTAACGCAACGCAGATGTTCAAGATTACTTACTTTGCCGCTCCCAGCTGTAAACTGGCATGCAATACAATTTAAATTGATACCTTCATTGATTGTAAAACGTTTCTTACTATATTTTAACCACCTTGAAGGGATTGCGAGAAGGACGGCATGAAATACTACAATACGTACTGAAAAATTCATAAGAAATATTTGCTGTCGAAAATTTCCGTGTAGGTATAACCGAGAATAGTGGCTACATGTCCCGTGAAGCTGAAGCGATGGGGTTTTAGACAACTTGCATAGGGCATAAGGACATATAAATTCAGTAAATATAACTTTATTATTCATCAAGACTAAAACAAAGCCCGGATTTGCCTTGAAGATTAAAAAAATACTCACCAAAATCTTTGGTTTAGGTACACTTCTCATTCATAAAATATCTGCAATCAGTTCATGGAATAAACTCCTGTGGGGCGACTTCTTCAGGAATGTTAAATTGACTTTAAATATAAATTGCTATCCTGAATCCCCAAAACGATCGACTTTTTTCTACTCGTGTGTAATACTATTAGTCTGCTACAAAGGGCGCAATTGCATGAATTCAATTTTTTAAAACCTCGAGGTAAATTGTTGTATGAACGCGGACCTAACACAATGGAAGGAAGTTGTGAAATTTTGTACTTACATGTCGGAATGTGTATATCCTGACTAGCTCTTGTTTTATAATTGTGTTTATCCTAGTTTAAAGGGAAACCATCTGTATGTTTGTGAACATAAACGCACATTTCACATGTTAATAATCTCCATTGAGTGAAAATTTGGAACTCCAGCAACTCGCCTGATCATTTTCTTTTGCGCATTGAAAACAATCACCGAAAAAGCATTGTACCGTCTTGTTAAATGTTACTATTAAACTTTAATGATTATACTATGCCTTTATCCAAAACCGTTCAATAGAGAATTCATTATTCGTTTCACTTTAGTGGAAAAAATTACACGTCATCCCCTAGTCCTAGTGGATAGTATTTTGACTTACTCCGTAACAGTAGTCCTAAATTTGCATTTGTATTTTGTTCGAAAGGTCGTTGTGTGGAGTTAGAACTTGTGTTCTTCAGTTCAAGACAGCATTGTTTTTCTTAATGGATTTAGGAAGTCGTGGCATCAAGATAGCGAGGGTTTGGCTCATATTCAATAGTCCTAATGTGGCGTAACCTTTCCCGGAAATATGGCCTGTTTTGTTCTAAAACATTCGAACAGACTCGTGAACAATCGAGAACACTCGGGTTTACTAAGTTTGGCTATTAATGCGATTATTATGAGTGGAAGAAAAATCTATGGATTTTTACCTGTTCTTAATCCCATTTTACCTGAGTACCCTGGGGGGAAAGTACGAAAAGTACTACACCGAAAGAAAATGGCAAAAAGAATTTAATACATCGAACCTGAGAATATTACCAAACTTTTGGAAGGGCAACCATTGCAACAATCAAAAAAACTTTGGAAAAATGGGCATCATTTATAAAGAAACGCTTTAAACGTCAACGGACATTGCTCATAAAGAAAGGCCAATAAAATGAAATATCGAACCATATCAAACGATCTAGTTAGTATCTAGTTTTACACCACTAGCACAAGAGATGTTTTTATTGCTATAGAAAATTAGTTATTCAATTGCTCTATTTCCCTAATTCGAATATACCTATCGATCCAATTAACGCCGTTCGGACCATTCAATTATAGATTCATCGCTTCCTGTTATTATCGAATCAAGTTCATCGGTTGGACACAAGTTTATTTCCAGCGGTTTAGTTAAACAAGTCCAATTCCGTGATTTCGATTTGCACCCTTTTTATAACTAAATTAGGTCAATCGAGGGCGCAATAAATAAACGTATATAATTGCTTACAATGTAGTCAATTGGGAATCGGTACTCACAAAACGCATCTTTCAAATTTCGCTTTGTTTGACGACGGTAAGTGATTGCCGCAGATAAATCTCTTAAATAAAAGTTCGACGTAACTGGAAACTTTTGTAATATCTTTGGCATCGACTATTTCAACTATTCGAGAAACTGGATCTTTACCGATACTTTCCCTTTTTCCTTTTCTCTCGGTAATAAGCTACACGCAGAAAATTAGAGACCTTCCAATTTTGATTAACGAAACGGGGTGGGTACGGGGAAAGATCGATCGGCCTGTTCTCTAAATCCTGACAACGCATTAATCAAATAACAGATCCGGTTGATGTGTAATTTTAATTTTGTCAGAGAGCTGTATTTGTGTAGTCGAAATATAAAGTTGAAGCACGCCCAGGGGACGCCATCAATGTCGCAATTTTAAAGTTATACATGCAGTTTACTTTAAAGTCATTCCCGGCAATTTACTTGGCGGTTGTGACTCGACTTTCTTATTACGATAATTTGAGTTAATGATAATACAACAAATGGGCAAGTAAAACGAAGTTGCCTCCTGCGAGAGTACTAACGGGGGAGGAATGAGATAATAATTAAAGGCGAAAAAGACACTCTTACATTATAACGAGGATCCTGTAATTGTGATTTATTGTGAGATTATTAAATTAATCCATAAAGCTAGTAAAGTTAAATGAAATTGCTATTAGCAGAGACTATCTCAGAGATACTAAATAATATTCTTGTAGTAATACATCTACATTTCCTAAATATGAAGGTCAATAACCGAATTAGTTGTACATTTCCCCTGAAAACACAGTGAGCAGTGTGATCTCTACAAGGATAATTTATGTCGGTATCTAATTGTATTGATTCTAAAGGACGTGTAATCTCGAAATCGGCAGGAATATGCCGGCCCTGCCTAATACTGTTTGGCTCGCCTCTGGATCCATGAGTGATATGAATGCGCCCTCATTTATTTGAACCTTAAAATGTGGTCTCTCATCTTTCGTGGATGTCGAAAAGCTGCGGATACATGTAAATGTTGACTTTGGCCAAAGTCTTTCCACTTATCATTACCCGTTACGTTTAATTTTCCTCTTCTTGTTTTCGGGACGGCCCAGGCTGCTCTTCTGTCGATCCCTGTTTCTCGTTTTTTGTCTGGCACTTCGGACACAATTTGTACCTTACATCTTCAGTACCACATTTAAAGCAAAATACTCTTAGCTCTTCCGTGCAAAGGTGGAATGTAGTATGCCATCTTGTTTACAATTCCAACGGTTTACGTCTTACGTTCTTTTTCGTTACTCATTTGTTTTCTGGAATAAAAACAACTGAATGCTGCCTTATTATGGAAAATAAGAATATAGAAAAATTTTGTATACTTTAAATACTTACCGAGATATATACTATATTCGATACATAATGGGCACCCTGTATACATCGGAAAAGTAAAAATCAAACCCACGCTCTAGGGTCATCCAGTTCTGTTTGATGGCAGTTTTTGGCTAAGATACTCGTAATGTTTTATGTATCACGTCTTTCTAAATTCCTTAATTTATGTCATACGGATCATGCCGGCAGAAAGGTATAGTTAAGCCTGCACGCAAAAGCGTGTCGTGATTACATTACTTTATAGCTGCAGTAATTTATGCAGGTCGAGGTAATTTCAAATTCGGTTTCTTTTTTGAAATGACAGCTATTTTAATATTTCTAGAAAGATTGTGAAAATCTTATCAATTGAATAATAAACTTCATTCAGATGAAATTTTCAAATAGACAAAAAAACATTCGAAACGTATAAAAGAAAGCTCACGCTCCGAGAGAAAACTATTTCAGATGAAAAATTATGCTCGGAAAATTGTTATCGTCAAGTGAAAAACTGTGTAAACGTAAGTGTGCACGTGATAAACGTAGCAGCAAAAATATCGAGTGCATTTCGCAGAGTGGAAAACCGGGACGGCAATTTTATAAGTGAAATGTAACAAAATTACCGACGAGAAGACGCTGCCTTCTTTTAACTTTAACAAGCTCCTTGCGCGAAGCATTAATTGTTTGACGCACATTTCTCGCTTTGCTGCCAGATGCTCTTTAGATTTTAAAGGCCAATTAGGATATTACAAATGTGGCGAAAGAGTGAAATCTGCTGTAATTATGAGAAGATTAAATGGGTAACAATCCCCGCGCTCTAACTAGATAAATCCGTATTAATTGGGAGGGAAATAATTTTAATCTGAAGGTATAATTGAAACGCGCCGGCATTCTTTCCCATTGCCATGGTCATCAGGCAGTTTTGATATTCTATCTAATTAGAACATACTTTGCTAAATCTATTGAATTACAGAGAGCTAAATGCAAAAAAATACCGCAGAGGAGACATTGTTTTTGCAGCATCGAAAACAAAGTAAAACTGCAACACATTGCCCATTTAAACAATTCTCTATCTTTAATAATAAGAAAGTTACACATGCAATCCCACGCGATCTGGGACAACAACATCAGCACATTTTTATTGAAAGTAATCAGAAAATTTGTAAAGGAATCGATCTGTGTACATTGATTGCATGGAAGAAATTGGTAAATAAAAACAAATCTAGAAGGATTTTTGTTTTTTTTCATTCTTTTGAAATTGTAATTGTAAACATGAAAAATAAAAAATAAAATATTGTCATTTAAATAAAATTTTCCTATAAATGAACTCAATTTTGTTAGCTGTAAGGTGTTTTTTTTTGTGCAAAAATTGCCATTTTTATTTTTGTTATTGACGGTGAAATATGGATGTTAGAATCGTGGCCAGGGTTTACATTTCAAGTATTCATCGTAAACGTATAACATTTTTAACTAAAAAAGATGTAAGAGAAAGTGGAATTTGATCGAATTTTATTTTGTCAATCATTTCATTTTTAAATTGTATTGATTATATTGACTTTCATTATGAAAGGAAAAGGCCAAATGTCCGTAAGGTGGGGATATTAGAATTAGCCCTAGAGCTAGCCGCCCGTTAAATGATTTGTGTTAGAAAAAAATTGGACAGTAGGAAATCAATTTTAACTAAGGGTTTTCACTCCGGTATTGTAACAAATTGTTACAATACGGAGGTTGTCACAAAATTGATTTAAACTACAAATTTAAATATCTTTCATCTTGCCTGAAAACGGTTTTGTCGAACATGGAGATGGTACGACGGATTTAAGATAACAAAAGTACGCTAAATTGAGTCATTCGATTTGGTATGCATAATTAATGACTTTGAAATGAAAGATGGAAGGAAAAGCTAAAAACAATTTACAACAAGTATAGGTACCGTACAATTAAGGAAATTTTACGTGATTTGTGCATGTACTCGCATTTGCATGACGAAAAAACCCTCAATTAGTGCGCAAAAGAAACGCGAAATGTAAACTACAATTTCATTTCTTACTAAATACGTCTCTTATGCAAATCCGGAAATAATTTCAGTCATCTGCTTCAACGATTCTAATATGCATAAGCGAAAAGAACTCATTTGATACTAATGTCCGGCGTACGAGCATAGATTGAAAGGTGTCCGGAATAACTATGAAGACAAAATGAATTCCATTCAAGTCGTATTTTATTTTCCAAATTATCTCCGTGAAGCTCAACGGCACAGCTTATCGATTCTCTACTGGTTGTGATTTCGCGATTGACAAAATAAACAAAATAAAAACAAATAGGTTAGAGCAAGTGGAAGACTATGACGGGGGAGAATTAGGGGGATTATTGTGGTGGAATAAGGCCATCTTCTTTAATCTTCCTTGCCATTTTTTTTATGTCTCAGAATACTCTTTGAGTCCTAGCTAATTAATATCGTTACTTTTCCCGGCTCGTCTTTACCTTCATCGAAACCGCGTCGATTGCATTTCTGATTTCCGGATGTGTAAAAGAATAATCCAGGTCTCATGCATGGATATACGGATTGCCCCTTCCGCGTGGTTCTTCTCAGACATTTTCGAACAAATACGGCAGAAACCCATCAGTTCATCTAAAATACTCCCTTAATCACAAAAGGTTGCGCTTGCATGACTACTGTGGGATGAAATTAAATTTACGAGACACGATTCATAGCGGATACATTTACCTGCCGTTCCTTATAAAACAAGTTGGAAGGTACCTACTCGATACGTCGAGTTACTTAAGTGCGTTTTTATGCGACGGATCGAGGTTTTATTAGCAAAATCATTTTATAAATATAATCTGCATGCAAAGAATTGTGACACAAAGCTAATGCTTTAAACTTTTTGAAATTCAAGTCCTAGGTACAGGGTACTAAAGAAAAACAGTCAAACGTCAAAAATGTTGAAAAATCTTGAATAACTTGGAAACCTTTGATGCCAGGTATAGGGAAATGTGGTATAAAACGACATAGATTATCATGTATATTTCGAAAATGCAATAAAATATAGGGTCTTCTATTTAAAACAAGAAAGTTGCTATTCACATCCGATAAAACCTAAGGTAAAATGAACATGATAATATTTTCTTTCAATAGAGAGAAACTATGTTGGTATGCAAATTTGCAGATTTAAATTATATTAATTTACGACGGTGTCGTTATGACAGATTTAACATGGCCAATTGGATGTCTTTACGGCTTTCATAAAAGCACTAGTGTTCTTATGAATTCATAAAAGCACGCAAATGATAATTACTACTATTTTCTATAGCAAACGTCAAAATTGACTAACACGATTACCATGACATCCACTGGCTCGTCCACTGGTATGAGCACTTGATAATTTTGAATCTTAATTTACGAAAACGTTTAGATAACTCAAAAATCTGAATAAAATTTATTTGGACCGTCTAGATTAAATTTTGAATGATACACGTTTTATATGGACGTTATTAATGAAACTTGTGTAACTAAAATCACTCGGCTTAACGTTACACGCGTTTCATTATAACGTTCATAAACGAACTTGTATCATTAATAAGTAATAACTATAATGGGCGTCTGAATACTTTTAGGCAACGGTTTGCGTGAAACAACCTGTATACAGCGAGATTCACGTAGCATGTTCGTTAGAAGTTTCTAAACCTGCAAATGAGTAAAAATTGAAATTTGGTTTACATCTATAATCGACCATTGCGAATTGAAATACAATAATTTCAAGATGGCGCCACTTCCGTAAATACCGGAAGCTGTGCCGTCTTGGTGCTTTTACTTCTTTCTAAATAGTTTAAATTAGTCCATTGTTTAACGAATTTAAAAAAATGTGGTATTGTTTTTGCGTTTTGTCCATCCGTCCATCTGTCCGGACCCACTTCGGCGGTTTTGCTCTACTTTTAGGGGAATTTTTTGCAATAAGTAGGATTATACCTTCAAGATGTGTCAGACGACCATCAAATTTCGCTGTCTTAAGGGCCCCCCCTACCCATTATTTCCTGAGATGATGTTTTTAAAAGTAAAACTTGCATAACGTTTACATGTACCAATCAAATGGTCTCAGATTGTGCATACGGATGCCATAATGGTGCCAAAAGGAACTGTTTTCTACCAACTACCTAATGCCCTTCTTTCTCAACCCTTATCAAAATTGGGAGTTTCTTGTATTATATAGCATACATTTGGAAAGAATGCCAGGCGGCCTTTAACTGTTTATGTGTAAAGAGCCCCCTCCCCATTAATCATCTACCAAGAAAGTAAACATCGATAAATATAGCATAATGTCAATTTTTCTCAAAACATTTGAAAATGCATAAGGGTTCATTTAAAAATGCATGTCTCTTAACCCAATAATTCAAGAACTACCCGATATAGAGGCATACAGAATGATAATAAAAGTCGCCCAAAATGTACATCTTCACTCATTTCTGGCATTAGAAATAGTAGTTGTAACTTACAATTTGAAAAACTGAAGTTTTTAATATTTTTTGATTGGTAACTGAAAAATCGCCAGCAGCTCTGGTAACTTTTTCGACTCTCGGCGGTAACTTATGTTAAATTCTAAATGATCCATTCAGAATTTCTCGAGAAAAATTTTAGTGGTTTTCATTCGGAATAATCATAATCATAATCTTTATTTTCTCCCACTTAATGTACTACAAAGTTATGTTAAATAAATTGCAGTTTTTGGAGGAGGTACACTTATTCTAATTATAAGCGCCCCATAAAAATAAAAAAAAGTTAGTTAATTCAAAATAAAGCAATAGTTTCTAGTTTACCTACATACAAAGTTCTAATTGAAGCACATAGCCGCAATGAATGGTGAGTTAGGAACTGCATTAAGTGCTATCGGATTATTGATAGAGCTTATTTGTGTATATTTTCTTTATCTTTTAACAGCCACAATTTGATCTCTTTTTGCCTTTGCTTAGATGTTAAGTTAATGGGAATTTGGTCTTATATGAAGTTTTGTAATTTGGGACCGAGGTACATAAATGTTTTCTGAAAGGTGGTAGAGTTAGCCTTAGGTAGTAAGAGCTTATTTTTACAGTTGCCTCTAGTGACTATATCACGTTTTTTTAATCTAAAACTCTCCGACCTTTGACACAATTCTTTCAGTACTTTGAAGACAAACAGGTTTTTTATTGGCAGAATGGTGAATTTTTGAAATAGGGGAAATGATCGCGTTGCACATTTAGAATAAAATAGAAAATGCTATGTTTCTATTAAAAAAAACAAAATGGCACCACTTCCGAAATTATTTTATTTCAATTCGCATCAATTCGATTATGGCTGTAAACCAAATTTCCCATTTCCCTATTTCAACTTCTAACGAACGGGCTACGTTAATCACCCTGTATACAACAAATGTATAGCGATTCGTTTCCGGTAGTATAGAAGAAGCATTGGTTAAAATTTCAAAAAAATACTTCTATATATAAGGAAATTGACATTGCACGGAATGCGCACATGTGTTTTTTTACAATATGGGATATGCGTGTCTTTGCTAGAAGCATCTGTGGTTAAAATTTCAAAAAAATATCTATTTTGAGTCAGCGAAAGGATTTCCTAGAAGGAAATTTGATGTTCAAGCATCCGTGAAAACTTTTTTAGATAATCATCCCAGACATACCTACACCCTATATAATACTCGAGGTAGGCACTGGTATTATATAGCACGTTTTTTAAGTAGACGTCCAAATTTAACTACTCGAACCCCGCAAGCTGTCACCAAAGCAAGCAGTAGTGTGTCGGAAATGACCTCAGAAACTAGTTCCATAATTTAGAGGGATATTTAAAAGAGAAAAATTACTCTGGGAGATGGTGATAGGATTTATAATAGGGATGAAACGTGTTTTTTGTTATTCCAGAAGCAAGCTCCGCGTGGTAAAAAAAATGTCTATGAGATTAATCAGGGGCCTGCTAAGGCAAATCTTACTGTAACTTTTACTTTTTCCTCATCCGGTGCTATTACTCTACCTATGGTTACATATACCGTTATAAAAGGCTCCCTGTCGCAGTCGTTGATAGTGTACCAAACAAGTGGGGGATCGGTACTAGTGATAACGGGTGGATGAAGGCTGAGTTATTTATTGATTATATATCCAATATGTTTCATCCCCATCTTGTGAAACAGCAAATCAAATTACCTGTAATCTTATTTGTTGACGGCCATAAAACACATATGGCATACCAGCTCAGTATATTGTGTACCAAGCTTCAAACAATTCTTATTGCACTATACCCCAATGCGAAGAATACTCCAACTGGTGGATGTTTCCTGCTTCAAACCTTTGAAGAATGCGTGGAAGTTGTATGTTTTAAAATGGAAAAGAAATAATCCCTTTCTTCAACTGACAAAAATTCATTTTACTTCAATTTTAAGTGAGGCTTTAAGTACTCTTAAAACATCTGCGATTGTAAATGGGTTTTGGGCTTGCGGACTTTGGGATGCAAACCAAATTCTAGGAAAAAAATCAATCACAGTTGTAGACGATGTTAATAGACATTGTAGTTTAACTTACAATGATTTTATAAATATAATTGGACCTAAAAAAACTAGAAGACTTGAAAGCCATATCTACATCTATAGTAGTGCTTATGAATGTAATGAAGACTTTCGGCTACTGTTAAAGATTTTTAATAAATTGGACTCTCAAAACAATAGTTATGAATCATCTGATGAAACTGTAAACGATGTCTAATAAATGTTGAGGATTTTGGTCATAATTTTGTTGAATCCCAGGAATATTTTTATTTTGGTGATATTACTGAGGATTATTCCCATTATACTTGATAATGGAACTGTTAGCGATGACAAATATGACTTAGTGAATACAACGCGTGAACAACAACAGATACAGATACCGATAAAAAAATCCTAATTATTAGCATTCTATAGGTATAGGTATTAGTGATGTGGATTGTAAAATAACGATTTGTAAGTTACATAAAAAACGGTTATATTAGGCGTAACTTACAAGAAGCCGATTTTTTATGTAATTTATGTCTTTTATGAAACTTACGTAACTTACGTTTTTAATTTAAAAAACCGTAGTTTTTGTAAGTTACATAAATGTAATACCTATTTGATACATTTTTATCGGTACTACCACAGAGCATCAACGGTACTACCAACGTAAACGATTCACCGTTGCATTTAGTTTGGTTTAATGAAGATGATACAGCCTCTAATTCGCTATCTGGAACTTCTTCCTCCAAACGACGCGTGATGGTGAAATACCTACTGCTTAGGTATTTTATTTAATACACCAAAATATATAATTTAACAAGTGTTTTTATTTTCAAACACTCACAAAATGCAAAAAGGTTTATACAATATTGAAAAAAAACATAAAAAACATACATTACTGGTAATTTTACTGTAAAATTACGGTTTTTTTTTTAAATATGGTAAGTTACATAAATTACATAAAATTCATAAAAAACATAAACAATTGGTAATTTTACACGTAATATTACGCACTTTAAAAAAACGTGTAATTTAAAATCACTAGTTTCTAGTCTATAACTATTGATTGAGCAGTCTGATCGAAAAAGTACGAATTGATTTGGATTCTACGCACCCAAATTAATAAGAAAAAGTGTTTTCCCGAGAAATTTTGGTGTAGTCGATTTTTGATAAAAAAGGAAGGTTATACACTGCCTTTTTTTAAGCGCCGAAAAAAATTGTCTCAGATCGACCCGGAAAAAAATTTTTTCTTATAGAATGTGGCCTGTAGAATCCATAATTTCAAACAGTTCCAAGATTGGGCTACTAGTTGAAAAGTTACAGCCCTTTGAATTTTCTTTCGAAATTGGTTTCTAGTCTATAACTTTTGATTGAGAAGTCTGATCGAAAAGGTACGAATTGTTTTGGATTCTACGCACCAAAATTAATAAGAAAAAGTGTTTTCCCGAGAAATTTTGGTGTAGTCGATTTTTGGAAAAAAAGGAAGGTTATACACTGCCTTTTTTTGAGCCTCGAAAAAAAAATTGTGACAGATCGACCCGGAAAAAAAAGTTTCTTATAGAATGTGGCCTGTAGAATCCATAATTTCAAATAGTTCCAAGATTGGGCTACTAGTTCAAAACTCACAGCCCTTTGAATTTTTTTTCGAAATTGGTTTCTAAGGTATACAATGTTATTAGTGGTGCAGTTTGGATTTCTCGGTGATTACAATATGACAGCTACCAGACTAAATGATGTGGAAGACCATTGGACTGGAATTGAACACAATACTCCTGTAAGGTTTTCTGAAAAGGGTGATATTCTCTGGGAAAATCATCTGAAATGACGAGTAGCGAAGCCACCGTCTATATTACGGTGGGTTCGCAAGTATTATTGACAGCAAAGATATAAACGGTTATTTGCTATGGCAAAACCAAACCAAAAAACTTCCTTACATTATCACTTCCCGTGGGTGGAAGAAAATAATAGAAGACAAAAAAAAGCAAAACAGGAGAAAGAACCCAGAAAATAAAAAGAAATAAGAGGAAAGGAAATGTCAGAAAGATGACAACAAACGTAAAGGGGAGAACAAAGGTATGGCAGAGTCACATACAATCTACAAGAGAGATAGCAAATGTAAGACTTTGAAGAAGTTAACTTCAGGAAATACCAAAGACAAATCTTTGGAGAAAGGTGACAAAGAAAGGCACCTTGACCATATTACACCATCTATCAGCCAACAGAACTCTCCCCCAAAAATATCCTGGAAGCAAGACGTCTGCGTAACGGAACCAAATATAGAAAATATTTCAAGATCCACCAGCTAGCGACATTTCCCTCCAAAAAATAACAAGGTCGCCAATAAAAGTTTGTTATATTTGTCTAAAAAACATTACACATAAATTTTGCTATTCAGTGCCAGAAATGCACCAGAACATATCATTTTAAATACCTGGAGGAAAACAATTTATATGTTGAAAAGTTTTAATTTAATTAAAAGCACTTATTATTATTATATTCGAAAATGAAATTTTTTATTTAGGTATCTATTGTTAGAGGTAACATCCCCTATATTTCTATAATTTTTTTATGGTTCAATTAAAACAGTCATGTTTAAACATATACATTTTGAATGTCCTTTTATACCAAGGATCTACTATAAACATGTATTAAAAAATCGCATCAATTTGCGAGGTAATTGTTCACGTGGGCCTTGAATTTGCTTTTATTTGAAGGACCCGCATTAACATTTTTAGAAAAATCGCTTTAAAGGAAGTTGGGATGTGTGCATGCATTTTTTGATAGTTTCTTTTATTTTTCATTTTTTGTAGTTTTCCGGAAAGCGAGAAGGTTTCCAAAGCAAACTCTTTAATAGAAGATTATTGTTTCACATAAATCTAGGTACAACTTCCCCTATTGAAATTTTCACCCACTCCTAGGAACACACACGGATTCTATCCACAATTTGATGCTCGGTGGCGGTGGTTAATCACTGAATACGGCCACTAGACCCAAAGACATAGTGAAAGATTCAGGTGATGAATCAGCATAACGACGAACTTCCGAATTGGGTGACCGCATTTGAGTTTTGTTCTATAACAGAACGGAAATAAAATCTTGCACCTTCAGAAACAGCAATTGAAAGTTGTACCATTTGCGAACATGCATACTTATCATATCGTTTTGATATAATAAAATTAATTTTATGATACTTGAGAACGTATATAACAAAGTTTCTCGCAAATACAGTAGCTGCAACCATAAAACGATGTTTTTGTAAAAGATTATTGCAACATGCAGCAGAGAAAATATCCAAAAAACGACTGTAATTCCGTTGCTGAACGCGTAATTTAGTGTTATTGAACAATAGAAGTTGGTCAAACGCGAATGTTTGTAACTCTGGTAGTTGAAACTTACGGATAGAGTTTAACTGTTATTGCCCGTGGAAGCGATGCGACGCTCTGCTTTCTTAGTGTTTTAATCAAAATGGATAGCGAACATCCTAAGTTGAGCAACGTCGCCGCCACCCTTATTATTAAGTACGCAAAAAGTTTATAAACGATTTCAATATAATTGTAAAAAGTTTTAATATCCTGAATAATAGCGTTCGATCCAAGTAAGAAGTATTAATTTTAAGAGGAGTTCCGGAACTGCAAAGCCGTCAGCCGTATTTACAAGAAATGGCGTAATTTTAGAGAGAAACCATCTGACTACCTTTAATTAAAGAAAATAACGTTGAAAACTTAGTAAGGCGAAATGGTTTTTTTGGGCGTCTTTGAAGTTATAACCAAACGAGTTCGTTACAGTTTTGCGTTATGATTAATGTCGGCCTAATTATTTCAGTTTCGGATTTTATAAACTTACTTAATTAACAACGCCAATGGAGCTAATTAATTTAACGTGAATGGTTTGGCGAAAAATATTTTTTCCCATCTTGATATCTCGCTTTTAAGAAAGCCACTAATGAATAACATTCGTCCTTTCATTTGCACGTAGCATTTAAACTAAGAGGGATAAACCAAAATTTTAATGAATCCCAGTCAAATTTAGCCCACGCAGTACACAAAAACATTATTTTGTGAAACGGGCGAGTTGCACATCCCGAGGCGATCGTGACTCTCACAAAATACCCCTTGAAGTTGTTTATTAATTTAAAACCATACATTTTCTTAACAAGGTAAATAACTAATTATTCGTTGAAAAACGACGTTCTGTAACCGCGTGTGTGGGAGACTCAAATCCAAATCTGATTTTGGACCTATACTCGAATTTAAGATCTAAAGTACATACATACATATGTCGCACATCATAATTCACAGGAGGAGGATATAGAGACATTTAAATCATTGCAATATAGTCAAAATAGTAACGGACCCAAATCCCTGTTGCAAATCCATTTTTACTGGAATTTCTTCAAATTTAGAGTTTAAGTATTCGAACAGCCTTTGTTGCGACAATAGAATTGCCGCGATACCTTTTCTGATGGAATTCGTATGTAGTGTGAACGGTAGCGTGTGTCGGGTCCTTCATTAGCAAAAACTGAATTTTGTTTCTGTTCATATTAAAACAGGGATCAATTAATTTTATTGATGTGTATCTACATACAGGTAGCGCTAATGGCGTAATAAATTTACCTCGCAACTCTCAAAAGATAAAATTGTGATTTTACCTGAAAGGCGGAGGTCTTTTAACAGCTAACAACTGCTTAATCCAGTTTCCAATCAAAAATCCATGGTTCAACTGTATTAAGTGCAAGATTTTTATTTACCACGTCTCAAGAAATACACACCCTTTATTTTAAATAGTTTAAAATTTGGGGTAAACCATAAACCATTAACAAAAATGTTTAAAATCTATGGAATCGACTGCATTACTTAATTTGTGTTCCTAAGTGATCACTTTGACGTTTATAAATGTTTGTGCATGATGGCTTTGTAGGAACTTAAAAAATCAAGTTATCAAATAGTTGAAAAATACATTCCCCAAGTTAAGCACTACTAAATAAACAGGAAAAATAAATGCTTACTTTAATAGAACATTCTTTACATTTTAATTTACATCATTGAAATAATCTAGGGGTTTCTTCTTTTAACGTGAGTGATTTGGTATAATCAATTGAAGGAATTTTACGATAACCCTAAGAAAATTTTTTTACAAATTTGTGAAGCAATTTTTTTGAGATGGGTCCCAAGGGTCCTCAGCGAACGCGAGATGCATGGATTTGTGAGTTCTTTCAGGAGGTCGAGATGCACCGATTAGAATGCTCCGCTATCTGCGCCCTCCTCTGAGAAGTGGGTGGAACCTGCTTCCTGATCTCTGGGGAAGAACTGGACATGCTGCGCTCCACTAATTCGGTAGCTGTCATATTTCTGCACCATATAATTCCCGAGGTAGGCGTATCTCGTATCTCGTAGTCGCTCCACCAGCTCGCATGTCGTTCTCTTAAGTTGCTCCACCGGGTCATGTTTGGAGGCTCTGGTGTTGTGAGGCTTCAAGAACTTATTAGAAAGGATTGATTCTTGGGGTTACCACTACTATCCAAACTTGGTTGTGAAGCAGTCACTTTGCGGCCCCCATTTGCATCCATTTTCATTTCATGTTTTTATTGTAAAACTTTTAGTACTCGAAAGGTTAAATGACTGCATTATTGAGTAATTTTCAACCGCGTCAAGGAAAACACAAAATACCTACTAACGTTTTATGACATCAGCGCATTAAAATTACGTGTCTATGGGTGCATTTTCTTAAAATCTCTCTCTAGTGACGGAATTCCGTCAGCTAAAACAAAATTCCTGTCGGAGACTAGGGCAGTTCATGCACGCAGATACGAGTGGAATTTTAACCCTTCCTCTAGACTCATAATCATAACGGTCAAGAATGTCATGTATATTAAGTCGCAAGGCAGCAACTTGAAGGATTAATTTTATAAAAGCCCCAGGATCTTCTACGTAAACACGCTGCAAGGAATACAGCGACAAGCATAATTAATAAGTGCTCTGAATTACAATGACTCTAAAATCCCGTTTTTGATGGTGCAGTTTTAGCTTCTTTGAGTGAGCTTAAAAGTTTGTCGTAAAGCATCGAAATGGCATATTTTACGTTTATTGTATTATAAGAGATCGATAACGATTAGTAACTTTATTCCACTTTATACCGATAAATTTTAAGTGAAACTGAGTATCGAAGAGCCTATACATTTTCTATACCCAATTAATTTTTGTGAAGGGATCGGTGCGGTGATTACATGAACGGTATACGCGTTCGATTTGAATTATTTTATATACATAAAAAGGTCGTTAATAAAAATTTTATGCCTTTAGCAATAAAAGTGGCTTTTAGAATGACAAATTTTAGTATAGTGGAATGTTTTTCAAACATTAAGCTTGATTTTGCATTAAACCTAAAAGTGGGTTAATGGCGGTTTAACCCGTATTACTACCTAATGTTTTTTAGGTCTTTAGTCTATTAACATTGACAAATTATCCTTCTAAGTGAATGTTTGATCATTATTAGCTTACGTACCTATATTTATTTGTCACTGACGTACTATATAGACAATGCAATGTTAATATAGACGTCAACTAATATCTTCAGCATTTATTGCAACTGTGCAGTATCCGTCTTAATGCATTTTTAACAGACAGAAATGTTCATACGCTGTGCGGCAACGCAATTTTTTTATTTTTGATTAGAGTTAAAATTAATTCCGATTGTAGACTAGAAATTGAGCGCGCTCCATCTGTTTCGCAAACAAAGAAAATCAGGTTCTTTTTCAGTAATAGTGAAATATATTCTGACTTTTTACAATATTGAATGCTGTCTATTTTTTAGCTAAGTCACTCACATTTTACACTGTATTTCTATCATTCTCCCACCTTTGCGATTAAACACGAAGAGTCTCTAACTCAACATTAACAATTAACCGATGATTTAACTGTATCACATAATTGTCCATTCATTCAAGAAAACGAACAGGAATACTCTTGAGAAAGTTCCGCCTTGAATTCGCAACTGGAGGGATTCATTTCTTGTTCTGCTTTCTGTATATGAAACGTTTCTGACGTAGTCTCCAAGCTGAATAGGTCGTAGCAATAAATCCGTGTTGGATTTTAAACCGCACCAACCGAATTTTTCCATTTTCAAAGTACCAATCAGTCGCTCCCACCATCCTCCCCATCCTATCTTGCTTTCCAACCATTTATGAAGAATCAGTACGTTATACCAAAGAGTAACCTCTTTGGTTATACCAAAGAGTAACCATACTCTTTGGTTATACTACCATCCTCTCAGTTCAAATTTTTGGTCAGCCATTATATCAGTAGCTTCACGTATAATATGTACTAGTGTCACTTTGTCAGCTACACTTGTCAAATGAATATTAGTCGTCGCTCCTTGAAGAATTGGACTGTTCACTCCAAACACAACCCTTCTATGTCGAAACACCATTTCCTTGCCATCTTCTGATTTCCAGGAGAACCGTAGAAAATCGTCTTGGTGTAAAGAAGGCCTTTTTTATATCCGAAGTAACCCCAATTTTTTGTTAGACGCATGTAATCTTGCTACTACTATGAAAACGGTCCGGTACTATACAGTAAAACCGCCAATAGATTTACATACGTCCTGTCACGGTCGCCACAATGTTTCGCAAACAAAGAAAATCAGGTTCTTTTTCAGTAATAGTGAAATATATTGATTGTCTTTTTACAAAATTGAATATTGTTCATTTATTAGGTAAGCCACCTAATTTTATCATTGAGTTAGAACTCAATGAATTTTATTTCTAACACCATCTTTGAACTCTGGAAGTATTAGTAATTAGTATAGATAAATCGGATAGCTATATCTGGAAGGCCACTTAAACTGATGATTTTCACTATTAACCCATTATTTTCAGATATTGTTTAAATAAATCATAGGCCTTACGTCGGACCTTACCTAATTTATGTAAAAATTCAAAAAAATTCTATAGTGTTCTGAAATTCATACCAAATTATGCCGTTTCGAAAATGCGAAAACTTATTCAACACGACAGATTCAGCGTCAAATGCGAATGCTACATTTCTTCTTGATTTTAAAACTTACTTAATACTACAAGACGTTAAAATGATATGTAATAATGCCTTTTGGCATTTCATTTTTGTTAAATATCTTCTAAATAACAAAACATTTGAAATTTGGCACAGATATGTTTGTTAAAAATTATCAAAAAAAGCAGGGTTTGTTGCGGAGTTATGTACAGTAGATATATGTAACACTGGTGGGCAAACTAACTTTATTTATTTTATAGCATATGTTAAATTGGCATCTTCATAGGTTTGCATGAGTAGGCTAAGTCGCTCTTTAACCGTGAGAGTAGATAAAGTTATTATATAAACTGAAACAGATGACGGTACATTCTTATGACATCTGTCATTCTTATTTCAAATGGGACCCAGTGCACGATATAAAATGACATTGAGAACCTAAGCTTGCTATTTTTGACATTTTAATTAAATTCAGAATTGTCAGAAGTGTTACAATGATTTACATGGCTTCTGCTATAAAATACAGTTTTGTATTATACACGAAGATAAAGGGGAACTAACCATCTGGTTAAAATACCCCTTTATCGTCTTATAATAATAATTCATTCATTAATTCATTTATTCGTTGCAATTTTACAATAATATGCGGTCCCACTAAGTCACAGACTTATCAGTGGATACCGTTCATATTGATATAAGAATTTCACATTTAGGTTCACAAAATGAAGTATACATTTGAGGGCGCTGTGAGGGGAAGTGCAATCAGTACTTTAATCATTGCGGAGCATAGTTTTAAGTTGCTTTATAAACAATTGTCTATTCAATGAATTGTAGTCAAATGTAATTTCATTATACAACCTCGGTATAGTGCATTTAAGTGTACGTTCACCATAATTATTGTAAGAGCGTGGTACTACATATTTCGTGGTTCTGGTATGATATTGGTGTTCAATTGTTACCTTATATCGATCGTTCTCAAAATTACTAATTATATGTTACAGCTTATAAAACCCTAGCGGCGTTAATGTGTTAATAATAATAATAATAATAATAATAATAATATTTATTCAAACCACTTTACAATAAATATAATTTTGTTGTGGCAAGTCAAGAGAGACAAATAAAAGTATAAGAGGCCCAATCCAAGTACTCTATAGTTGAGTAGAATGCATGTGAGATAAGAACTTTTTTTAGGGAAGATTTGAATTGGGGTAGTTTCAAGGTTTTAAAGATTGCCGGAAGTTTATTATATAATTGAATGTTAATTGAATTGTTAGATGAGAGTTTGAGTCTATGTTTATGTAATAC